>NW_007133948.1:3132-129995 GCF_000164805.1 Carlito syrichta | reverse complement strand
TTATAATTCAAATTCGTATCACATTTTAAGAGCCTTTAGTATTGGTCACAGGCTTTCTGGGTCATGATCTTAGGATTTTATTGAAAGGTGTAAATTGTAGAATATAGTTTTTAGAAGACAGCCATTTTGTTGAAAGAATGCAGCTGGGTTACTTTCAGGTAGCCCACTGTGAACTTTGGACTGGGCCACATTCCAAACATTCTGGGATGGGCCACTTTCGTTTGTAAAGTAAATACTTAAGCTTCTATAGAATTGTTTAACTTGGCATAAATCAATCAGCTTAGGATGAAAAAGGTTTATAGAATATGTCAGTCACAGATTAGGTTATCCTTTGTTATGGGATTTTAAGATTATCATATGAAAAGGGTTTAAAGGCAATCATTGATTAAGTTTTAATGGATTAAGGTTTCTGGTGGGTGGGGGACACCCCTCCCACATCTGACTTTGTGTATAAAAGACCCGTTGTAATTCCCAATATAACACACATCGTTTCTACACTAGACTGGAGTCCAGTCTCTTTCTTTCTCTCTTCTTCCCCCCAATTGCCAATGCCGTCTCCACCTTTGGGGTACCCTGAACCCGGCTGGAGCTGTTCTCTGGCATTTATTGTGTGATGAAAGTTAACATGAATATGCTCACAATTAAATAACAAGCCAATAGATTATTTTGTGAGAATCTATGTCAGTTCATAAATGATCAACATTGCAAGTGATCAAAAAAAATATTTAACCAGATATTCTCACTGTCACCAATAAATTTATTTCAAAATATCCTCTCATGCTTCTATTTATTCAACCCTTCTCTTGTTTTTAAGGGTCTATATTTAAATTAATTATCCTTGCTGGTTCTCACTTTGGACATTGATTGTCTTTATGTATGAAATAACCTTTCAGAAATATGTTCTCAGAGCTCCCTGTCATGTTCAGCATACAAGGTCCTCTTTGTTACCAAGAGAAAGGAATCAATTTCTGGTTTGAGTTAAATATCAGGTCATGGTATTTGATTGACAACACAATTTCTCAGAGGTTTTGAAGTATGTTTGCGTGTGTGTGTGTTTTTTTGTTGTTGTTTTGTCCTTTACACATCAGCTGAATTTTGTCCATTCTTTGAAGGATCCCAGATCTGAGGTTATATCCCTTCCTTGATAACTGACAACTGAAAGAGAAACCTTTCAGAAATGTAGTAAAATATAATTTTGATGCCACTTTTGGATGTTTAAGTTTACACAAATTTTTAAATAAAATTTCTCTGCATAGCTTATAAAGTAGCTTAGAAAATATGTTTTAACCAAAATGATCCTGTAGAGTAACAGTTGAACAAATCTGACTCTGGAGTTATAATCATATCAGAATGACCCATCAAAACATTTCTCAGAAATTTTCAGGACAACTTAGGCAAGAACATTTTTGTCTGGTTAGATACCTTCCAGGGTTGCAGATGGATCTCTTGTTCAACTTTAGCTGAGCTGGAACCACACAGCCTTTAATTTCCAAAAGTATGAAACCCTACTTTCTACACGGTGATTTCTTTTTGACCTGAGGGTAGTTTATATACTGTGGTTGAGTCAACTGTTCTTGTTGACTGAGCTAATGTCACTTTTGGTCCTCACCGTTTCATATGAAACTCCACTGAAACTCAGTATCGCACTGAGAACCATATATAAACTCATATCATCATAAATTCTATTATCATAAAGTTCATATAAAGTCATCATCATAAAGTTATAGAAGTGTAAGAGAACTCAGTAAGCTAACTCTTCTACTTTATGAGAGGAAAATGGAGTTTCTAAATTAATTATTAAAGCTCTAACAGCCTAACTATAAATAATAATATCAATAGCACATAGTATTTGATACACATCAGTCACTACGTTAAGGATGCCTGAATGATATAAGAAGATTGAATCCTCACCTTAGCCTTGTAAGATAGGCATTAATACCATCTTCTTTTTACAGAAAAGAAAACTAAGGCATAGATGAACGATGCAATTCATTTTAGGTCTCACATCTGGAACATGCAAAGAATAGAACTCAGATGGCACCAAATCAAAGATTATGCTCTTAAGCACTGTCATATATTTATTCATAGCTGGTTAAACAAATAAGAGCTGGGGACAGTATAAGGCACAGTTTCAAAGATTCAGAAGTGAATAACTCTCTGTTTTTGCTCTCCTGAAGGTCATAATCTAGCACAGGAGTTGGCAAATTTTCTCTCAAGACCTAGATAGCAAATATTTTCAGCTTTGTGGGCCAATACAATTTCTGTGGCAACTACTCAATGTTGCCACTGTAAAATGAAATTAGCCAGAAGCAGTATGTAAGTAAATGACTATGGTTGTGCTCCAATAAAACTTTATCTACAAAAACAAAAACTGGCTAAGGGCCAATTTAGTTTGCCAACATCTTATCAAATGGAAAAATTAATTATATGAGAATAATTTTTATTGAGACATTTAAGTCCTAAGAATGGGATAAATAAACCACTGCAGAACCATAGAGTAAGGTTTTATCCTGCCCAAGATATTTAGGGAAAATAACGTTTGAGCAATATGTTGAAGATTAGTAAAATAACATTTAGTAGGCAAGAAGTAGACATTTCAGGCAAAGGTGGCAGCATAATATCTTGGATGCATGGCATTTGGGAAATAACAAAATGAAGTATAGGTATGTGCTGAAGAATAGTGGAAGAGAAAGAGAGATGTAAGGGGGGCAGTTGATGATAGCCCTACAGCAGTGCTAAGAAGTTCGATTTTTAGATTGTAAAATGGAAAGACATTAACAACTCTTTTTCAAAGAGAAAAATGGGATAGAACATATTTTTAAAGCACCTCCTTTGAATTGGACATATCCAAGTTTTAAAATACAGTTTAACCTCAAGAAATACACTGTAGTAAGAAACAATAAAAGTTAAAAGGACAATATTTGCTTTTGTAACTTGTGATAACTTTATAGCTGTTTTTTACAATGCCCTAAAGCTATACTTTTAGTTGGCTTTTATGTTATTCATTAACAGGAAATTTGTGGAATAATTTTTCTTCCATTCTAGTCCAAACAAAAATGTTTAACAAATTTATATACATGAGAATTATTTAAAGGTATATTTTATACCCCAATATTGCTGCCTAGTAAGAAGATATGCAACATCATGCTTAAAATATTTTATTCTGGGTTCACCTTAAGATGCAGTCTGAAATAGAACTCTGATGAATGAAGGATATGGACAAAAGAACAATGGCCTAAAAATCAGGATAGGTGACACCTCTTCAGACCCTATCACCAATTAGCAGCTATATCTTGAGTTTACTAATTGTCATACATACTATAAGAAGGCATCAGCGTATTTAAAAAAGCAAAAATTGCTTTGTGAGTACATGGTAAGTGGCAAGTTCAATCATATTTTAATGGCTCCAAGTTTTTAACTTTCCAATGACATGACACACACACATATCAAAATGAAAACATGGGTATTAAATTAAGAGTTTTCTGTGAAATGGTGCTTTAATAATTGGAAAAGACTATTGTCTTCTGAAACAAACTTTTAAAATGGCCAGTAGAATCTAAAACAGAGTTATCTTAATTCCTTCATGATTCTTACAAATATAGAACAATACATGAGTGTTTTATAAAAGAACTAGCATAAAATCACAACAGGGTTGTTTTTTTTCTTTAAATCTGATTAAAATAGTTGTTCCTTCATGGCATAGCAATGGTTTAAGTTTCTTCAGCAATTGTCTGGGGTGACTAGGCTTTGGCGTTGACAGAAACAGCACTGCTTAAAACTTAACAATGCAATATTAATTATATACAGCCATTTTCATAATAGGATTCTCCACCTGAACCATAAACAGGTTATTAATTACTCTGAAAAGATCCCTCATGTCTCCCAGAGCAGGTAAGGTGTTTCTCTATTAAAATGGTGAATTATATTGATGGATTTGATAACATTAAATCAACTTTTCATACCAGGAATTATCATCATCAATGCATTATCCTTTTAATATATTCCTGGATTCAAATTGCTAATATTTCATTAAGAATTTATGCAGCTGTATTTATAAAAGATAATAGTTCATAATTTTCTTGTAATGTCTTTGATATCAAGGTATTGCTGGCCTTATGAATCAAATTGAGGAGTCATCCCTCCTCTTCTAATTTCTGAAAGAGAATTTGAACCATTGATGCTATTTCTTGCCTAAATGTTTAATGGAATTTAACCAGTGAGACAATTTGAGTTTGCAGTGTGCATATGTATGTACAAGGATATATTTGAAGGCTCTTTGGTAACACATTCAGTATATTTAATGTGTGTTTGTGTGTTCAGAGTTTCATTTTTATCAGCTGAATAAGTTCTGGGTTTTATGAGTATGTTTATTTAAACTAGGTTTTCAAATTTATTGGCATTAAAATATTCATAATATTTTTTCATTATCTGTAGCAATAGCTTCTATTTTATCCCTGATATTCATCGTTTGTATTCTTTTTCTTGTATGTAAGCCTTTTCAAATGAGTTTCCAAAATAAGAAAACTAAGGCCCAAGATAGCTATTGACTGTAATGAATTAACTTATGATCTATGTATTAGCATAACAACAGTTATGGAGCATCTTTGGGATAACTGAAAAAATAGTCTTACATTCGTTTTCTATGGCATTTTATTCTGTCATGGCCTTTAGTTCATAAAGCCCCTTTTAGGAGTTACAATGTTTTTGCTTAACTTGTCACAGACTGCTCTTTATGTAAAATATAAAGATGCTATTACAATACAGCTTCATTTATTCCCTACTATTTGTGCTATTGTCACATATATTACTTCAAAGGTATTGTAATATCTCCAATAAGGTGACATTACTTTGTTTAAACATTTCTGTTTCTTTAAAAAAATTAAGAGAATAAGAAATTTTATATTTTCTCATATTCATAATTTCTAATGCTTTCCATGTCTTCCTAAAGTTATTAGCTTCCATCTGCTGTCACTCTCCTTTACCCAGAAGAGCATGAGTGTTTCTTGTAGAGTGGATCTAACTGCAACAAATTTTCTCAGTTTTTATTTATCTGAAAATGTCTTTATTTCACCTTGATTTTAAAGGAGATCTTGGAATGTATAAAATTTGGATTGACTGTTATTTTCTTTAAGCACTTTAAAAATGCCACATTGCCTTCTGGCTTTTTTGATGAGAAATCAGTCATCATTTGTATTTTTTGTTCCCTTCATGTAATGTGTCATTTTTCTTTCACTGCTTTTAACATTTCCTCTTCATCTTTGGTTTTTAGCAGTTTGACTATAAGGCGCTTAGCTGTGCTTTTCTTTACATTCATCTTCTTTGGTGTTTGCTGAGCATAATGGATTTATATTTTTGCACTCTTCACCAAATTTTGTAAATTTATAGTCATTACTTTCTCAAATAATTTTTGTTCCATTTTTCCCTCCTTCTCTGGGGCTCAAATTGCACAAATGTTATATTGCTTCATGTGCCCCATGAGTCACTGAGGCACTGTTGATTTCTTTAATCCTCTTTCTCTCTGTTCTTCATAGTAGATAATATCTGTTAGCTCTCCAGATTCACTGACCCATTCTTCTGCTTTCTTCCATATGCTAAGCCTATCAGTTAAAATTTTTATCTCACATATTTTACTTTTAAGTTCTAGAGTTACTATTCAATTTTATTTATAATTTGTAATTCTCAGTTTAAAACCTTCTAGTCCCTCATGATGGCCATAATTTTCTTTAAACCCTTGAAAATACACTCATAATACTTTTTTCTTTCTGAGTCAGGGTCTCATTCTGTCATCTATGCTAGAGTACAGTGGCATAATTACAACTCACCATAGACTTGACCTCCCATCTCAGTCTCCCAAAGTGCCGGGATTACAAGTGTGAGATACCATGCCTGGCCTACAGCATATATTTTAAAGTTCTTGTTTGCTAATTAAAATATCAGAGCCATCTTTGGATGTACTATTTTTTCTCTTGATTCAGAGTCACATTTTTCTATTTTTCATATCTTTAGTATTTGTTTTTTATTGTATCTACAATATTTGGAGCATTATGCTATACAGAATCTGAAATTTGTTATCTTCCCTTGAAGTGTTAATTTTTTAGCAAACAAATTACTTGACTGGTCTCAAATTTTAAACTCTGCCTCCCTGAGACAAATAGTAGCTAAAATCTCTGCTCCACTTTTTTTTTTTCAGCTTTTGGATTTTAGAGGCAACGTTGACATCATTCCTATGCATGCAAATTTCATGTCAGTCAAGGATTTAGAGATTAGACATAGATTTTTGGAAACTTCACTTTCTAGGTTTCCTTTCTACTGGATTTTCCCACCTTGCGTTTTAGATGTGCTGAAAGCCCAAAATTCCATTTTTCTGACTTTAAAAGTCAGTAATACTGTGGTTTTCTGCTTGAAGTCCAGGTCCCATGTAAAACATAATAAGGAGAGCAAATCATACACAGAGCATTTATCCTTTTCAAAAATCACCTTCACTGCAGTTTCAGGCTACTTTTGGTCATTTTCTAGTGGATTTAAATATTGCTTTCTTATATTGGTGCAGAATTATCATTGCTATCTGTTGGAGGATTAGCTTAATGAATGCTACTTTGCCATTACTAGATTTTATTCATATGCTTTGTGTCCCTAACTCTCATGTGAAGAAGTTGAAAGACATAGATCCAACTTGTATGACTAATAACATAATGCCTTGAACAGAGTAGGAACTAAAAAAATACTTGTTGAATGAATGTAGGTCCTTCTATATAGCTTTTTGTCCTATTCAATTTTATGATTACAGGAAATGAGAGAATTTCTACCTTAAACGTCATTATACTCTTTACCCTCTAGCTATCCTGTTTCTCTTGCCTGCATTATTTTAACAAACTCTTGTCTTGTCATTCTCACTCTAGACTCTCATCTCTCCATGTGTCTTTCACAATGACTAACTCTACCACTCTAAAAACCATGATAATTGTTTCCAACTTCACACTAAATAATAAGATCTTTGGTAACTGTCCCTGCCAGAAAAAGAAGTCTGATTTTTAAAGTTAGCAAGTTATGTATTACCTTCCAAATTCTGATTCCAAATTAACTTTTCATTTTTTCCTTCCTCAAATGACCTGAATTCAAGCCACATCATTCAACTTTGTTCAACAGAACCTGTATCCTCCCCACTCTACATCTTCCCTCATTATGTTCTACTTGCCAAGCATGCTAATCTTTTCCCGTTAAAAATAACATCTCCCCTGTAAAGTCTTAGAATTAATCACACGAGGGACTGAATAAGCACTTTTGAGCCATGATTATACTCCTTCATCATATACTTCTTCTGTCTCGTATTTCAGCAAATTTGCTTTCCCACCTTTATAAACATTTTGGAGAAAGAATGTTTTATTAATTTGTGTTTCAAGTATAGAGCCAAGTGTATAGCACTGCTAATTCCCTGATGCAACTTCAAAGCAGCACTGTTCACATAATTGTACCCCAGGTGGTGCCATCTATAGAGAAAAATGTAAATATTCCTTCCCACTCCATTTGGAGAACTCAGCTGGCTCTCCATGTTGCATGCTCAGCAACTGCCTGCAGAATGTGATTAAAACTACTTAAGCCATATTTTAATAAAGTTGAAAGGGACATGATGACTTCCTTCCATGCACCTCATCTATCATAATCTCAGGTCCTACATGTCTAATAGATATTCTGTGAATTATCACCATGGTCTTTACTAGCTCATGGTTTATCAAATTCACAGATAGAAATATGAAAGTTCAAACAGCAAAGTTTCACTATTGGTTTATGTCACTTTCATGCCAAGCATTAGATTTGCTAAAGAAGAATCTATGTTTCCTGTCTGGATTTTGTTCTATAAATAGTCCAGCATATTTCCCAGCTATTCAAGCTAGAGAGAAAATAAGCTAGTGTTGGAATGAATTTGTTTCATTATTTTTATTTTAGATTAAGGAGTACAAGTTCAGGTTCATTACATGAGTATTTTGCATGATGTTGAGGTTTGAGATTCTACTGAACTCTTTGTCCAAATAGTGAGCATGGTGCACAATAGGTAGTCTTCAACCCTTGCCTCCCTCCCTCTCTCCCCTCTTTAGGAATCTCTAGTGTCTGTTCCCATTTTTATGTCCATGTGTGCTCAGTGTTTAGCTCCCACTTAGAAGTTAGAATAGGCAGTATTTGGTTTTCTGTTTCTGTATTAATTCACTTACAATAATGGCCTCCAACTGCATCCACATGCTGCAAAGAACATGATTTCATTATTTTTATGGCTGTGTATTTCATGTGTGTATGTACCATATTTTCTTTATCCAATTCACTGCTGATGGGCACCTAGGCTGATTCCATATGTTTTCTATTGTGAATAGTGCTGCGTTAAACATAGGAGTGCGGGTATCTTTCTGGTAGAAGGGTTTATGCTTCTTTGGGTATATACTCAGGGATTGCTGGATCAAATGATAAATCCTTTTAGTTCTTTGAGAAATCTCCAAACTGCTTTCCTTAGGGGATGAACTGGTTTACATTCCCACCAGCAGTGTGATGAGCATTCTCTTTTCTCCACGACCTCTCCTTCATTTGTTGCTTTTTGACTTACTAATAATAGCTATTCTGACTGGTGTGAGATAGCATCTCATTGTGGTTTTGATTTGCACTTCTCTGATGATTAGTGATGTTGAGCATTTTTTATATGTTTATTAGCCACTTGTATGTCTTCTTTTATCCTTTGTCCATCTTTTTTTTTTGTAAGAGAAGTAGTCTGTAACTCCTTGTTTTGCAAAGAAAGCTGGCTGAGTTTGTTGCTTTCTAGTGATTAGTCAAAGAGACCATATCCCACATCGTCGTCCAGCTCCTCTGACTCTTCCTTGGCTTCAACCTTGACTGGAGCTGCAGCAGCAGCAGTAGCAGCAGCTACCACAGGGGTGGCAGCCACAAAGGCTAATGGATCATCCAAGAAGGTCCTGATCTTTTCAGCAAGTGGAAAGAAGTAGTCAGTCTCCACAGACAAAGCCAGGACTCCTTTGAACCCATTGATAATAGAACTGGGTATTGATGCAACAGTCGGATAGCCAATCTTCTCCAGACAAACACTAGCAACATTGCAGAGACCCTCCAGGAAGCAAGAATGCAGTTTCCTCCGTGATGTCCAGCACTTCAGGGTTGTAGATGCTGCCATTGTGGAACACCTGCTGGATGATCCGTCCAAAGGAGAACGGAGAGATGTTTAGTGTGTTCAGCAGTGTGACTTCACTGGCTCCCATTTCGCACTTTGTCTCTGGTCTTATCAGCTGTGTATCACTCAAGATTTCAATGGTACCTCGAGATTTTAATGGTGATGCGTAAAGCCTGGAAGAAGGAAGTCTTCTCCGGCCCAAACCAGTGTTCTGGGCTGGCACAGTGACTTTGCATGGGGCACTGGCCCCAGCACGGGCAGCAGCTGCCATCTTGTTGGCCAACAGCATGTCTCTGATCTCGGTGAGGTCCTCCTTGGTGAACACAAAGCGTACATTCCTGCATATATGAGGCAACAGTTTCTCCAGAGGTGGGTTGTTTTCCAGATGCCCTTGGAAGGCCATGAGCATCGTGGTGTTTTTGCCCGTGATCATTCAATCTTTCTTCGAAGGAACATAAGAATCTGTGTTAAAGACTTAAATGGAAGATTTCAAATGGTAAAATCCTAAAAAAAAAAAAAAAAAATCCCTAGGAAACATTCTTCTGGACCTCAGCCTAGGTGATAAATTTATGACCAAATTCTTACAAGCTTGGAACCCGCATTGTCTGCTCCCACAATGAAGCATTTTGAATAGTCATCCAAAAGTTGAATGATCTTAAGGAAGTAGTTGGACTTCTCTGGATATCACAGCAGTGAGTAAATGATTGCCACGCAAGGTTTAATGACAATGTCACTCACACGAGGATGCCTGGCAAGAGTCTTTACCCACTTTTTAAGGGGTTGGTTGCTTTCTTCCTATTGATTCATTTGATTTTTATAGATTCTGGATGCACAGTTTGCAAATATTTTTTCCTATTCTGTAGGTTTTCTATTTACTTTGTTGATAGTGTCTTTTGCTGTGTAAAAGCTCTTTGTTAAATTAGGTCTCACTTCAAGTTTTGTTCTTGCTACATTTGCTTGTAAGAACTTGGTCATAAATTCATCACCTAGGCTGAGGTCCAGAAGAGTGTTTCCTTGGGTTTTTTGTTTGTTTGCTTGTTTGTTTTTAGGATTTTACCATTTGAAGTCTTACATTTAAGTCTTTAACACATCTTGAGTTAATGTTTGTATATGCTGAAAGAGGCCCAGCTTTATTATTCTGCATATGGTAGACCATTTTCCCTACACCATTTATTGAAAAGTGTGTCCTTTCTCCAGTGCTTATTTTTATTGACTTTGTCAAAGACCAGTTGGTTGTAGGTGAAAAACTTTATTTCTGGGTTGTCTGTTCTGTTCCATTGGTTCATGTGTTTGTCTATTTTTGTACCAGTACCATGCTGATTTGGTTACTGCTTTGTAGTAAAGTTTGAAGTTCAATAATGTGTTGCTTCTGACTTTGTTCTTTTTGCCTAGGATTTCTTTGACTATTCTGGCTCTTTTGTGCTTCCATATTAATTTAAGAATAGATTTCTTTTCTAATTCTGTGAAAAATGATACCGGTAATTTATCAGGATGATGTTGAATCTGTAGATCACTTTAGGCAGCAAGGGAAATTTTCTTGATATGGACCATGAGCATGTAATGTTTTTCCATTTATGTCATCTTTGGTTTTCTACATAGTTGAGGGTTTTTATCATAAATGACTGCTGAATTTTATCAAATGCTTCTTTTTTGCTTCTATTGAAACAATCAATTGGTTCTCATTTTTAATTGTTTATGTGGTAGTTTACATTTATGAATTTGCATATGTCGAACCAACCTTATATCCCAGGAATAAAGTCCATCTAAACTACAGTGAATGATTTTTGGATGTGTTATTGAATGCGGCTTGCTAGTATTTTGTTGGGATTTTACAACTATGTTAATTAGGGAGATCAGCTTGTAGTTTTCTTTCTTCGCTGTGTCTTTACTATCTTTTGGTAGCAGGATGATATTGGCTTCCTAGAATAAGTTAGGAAGTAATCTTTCCTCCTTGATTTTTTTGGAAAAATTTCAGTAAGATGGTACCATTCTTCCTTGTACATCTGGTAGAATTCAACTGTGAATGTGTCTGGTCCAGGATTTTTTATTTTTGGTAAATTTTTCGTTATTGATTCAATTCTGTGACTCATGACTGATCTGTTCATGGTTTTAATTGCTTCCTATTTCAATTTTGGGAGGTTATGTGTTTCCAGGAATCTTTCTAGTGTACATGCATATAGATGCTTGTATATTAATCTCTGGTAATTGTCTTTATTTGGGAGTGGTTGTAACATTGCCTTTTTCACATCTAATTGTACTTATTTTAATTTTCTCTCTCTTTTTTTGTTAATTTAGCCAGCGGTCTACCAATCTTGTTTATCCCTTTCAAAGAAACAGACTTTCATCTCGTTGATCCTTTGTACTTATATGCTTTTCTTGGTCTTAATTTCATTTAGTTCTACTCCTAAATGAATGCCAGTTATTTCTTTTCTTCTACTAGCTTTGAATTTAGTTTGCCCTTGTCTTCATAGCTCCCTTAAATGACATGCTAGATTGTTTATTTGAGATCTTTCTGTCTTCTTGATGTGAGTGTTCAGCACTATAAACTTCCTCTTAGCACTGTTTTTGCACATTTATTTTATTTTTTCAACTTCACTTGAATGTAATGGACAAGTAAAAATTATATATATTCAAGGTCTACAATGTGATATTTTGATAGCAGTAAATTAAAATGATTACCACAATGGAGTTAATTAGCATATCCATCACTCATATAGTTACCTTTGTGTGTGATGATCTCACATGACCTAGGCTTGTAGCAAATTTCAAACGCCTAAAACATTGACTATAATCACCATATTGTACATTAGGTGTCCAGAATTTATTCATCTTATAACTGGAAGTTTGTATTCTTTGATCTTCCCATTTCCTCCAGTCCCCAGACCCTTGGTAAATACCATTCTACTCTCTGTTTCTGTGAATTTGACTTTACTTTTATATTTCACATGTAAATGATAATTTCTCTCCTTGTTTATTTTATTTTACTTAGTACAATATCTTTAAGTTTTATCCATGTTGTTGCAAATGGCAGAATCATTTTTCAAGGCAAAATAATATTTTATTGAATGTATATACTACATTTTCTTTACTCTTTCATTCATCAGGAGATAACTAAATTGTTTTCATATTTTGTCTATTGTGAATAATGCTGCAATGAACATTAGAGTGCAGAGATATATTCAAGATAATGATTTTATGTCATTTAAATATATACCCAGAAGTGGGATTGCTAGATTATATAACAGTTCTTTTTTTTAAAAAAAAATTGAAGGTATTCTATAATGACTGTACAAAATTTGAATAGGAAACATTTTACAGGTGGAAAAGATGGAAATATAGGAAAAATAAAAACCTAATTGAAAGAAAAAGAAATTATCAACCCTCCTCATCCTTCTTCTTCCAACAATAGAGACTGGGGAAAAAAACAAAGCATTAAAATGTATGTTCCCAGTCTGCTTTGAAGTGAGCAGGGATCAATCTAGTTCTTTCCTATGGAATAAGAAGCAATGACTCATCTTCCTAATAATAGGAAGAGATAAAGGTGGTGTGCCTCTTCTCTCTTCTTTCATCTTTGAAGGCAGATGTAATATCTGCAGTGGCAGTATCTACTTTGCAAATAGACTACATCACAAAAAAATTACTAAAATGTCAGACTTTACATGATTGAACAGTTACACCAACTCTAGTGACTGTTTAACTTTGGAACTTGTTCTTGTATGAGAAATTTAAACCTCTATTTGCTTAATCCATCAAATTCAGATTTATTGTCACTTATAGCAGTATCCTTTTCTAACTGAAATGTGATTTAGTAGTACATAAATTGTGTTATCACCCAAACACTGTCCTTAGCATTTTAGTTTGTTTCTTTTTTTTTTTCATTTAACCATTATCGTAATGTATGATTCCTTCATTTTTGGTTTGGGTATGTTGAGACTTAAAAAATGCAATGAGAGAGTGAGTGGTTAAAAATATGAACTTGAGTATCAAACACAGCTAGGCTTCACACCTGGATTTTACCACTTCCTGTGTACATGCCATTTTACAACTTCTTTACACTTTAGCCTCCTAATCTGCAAAGCAAAGCTGAGGTTACATATATATACAAGGTACTGAAGAAGGTCGGGGCACATAGTAAATAATGCAGAAATATTAGCCATTGTCATTATTTGTGTTATTATTTATTTTGTCACTACCCCACTTTACAGAAATAGAAAATGATAGTTACTAATAAAAATGAAAATATTATTCAATAAATAATTAATAGTACAAATTTAAACTCAAGCTTCTTTAATCTCTATAACTTGTGATTTTTCTTCTAAGTATGGTAAGAATATTTAGATATGTATAATGCTTTCAAGAAGTCATGGGGACCCTATTTATGCTCTGTTATGGCATTTTATAATTCTAAAACCATGATTTTTGGTGAGTTCATGAAATAGTAGAATGAGACCTTAAATATATAATCATAACAATCTTTTGGTGTTTTACAATATTTTTGTCATAAAAAATTGTTTAAAATTCAGGTAAGTCTTCAACAGCTGGAAAATCACTTTTTTCATGGCTCAACACATTAACAATACAGATCTATGCATGTGCATGTAGACATACATATGAATATCCATCAAAACCCAGGCCAACTGCTGGGGAGGTGGTGTAATTGTTATGGTTGTTCAGATGATGAATACACGATGTTCAGTGAGAATTTGATTAATCTGGCACCTGAATCTACCCTGCTGCAGGCCACAGACAGGGTGATAGTGATGGCACATCTTACTTTTCTTGTCTTTAAGTGACAATGTTAGACAAATGAAACTGCCTACAAGTTTGATATTAAATCTCTGAAGAGCATATATTACAATATTTCACTTCACCCAGCATGGAAATAATAACCGAACTAGAATTAACTAGAATTTCAAATAACATTAGTAACTCTGTCAGTAATACCACAGTCACTGAATCCTAACAAGTGCTTTTTGTGAGAAGGCTTCCTGCACAGTGCTCGTTAAATCAAGTAGAGTTGGGGAAGGGGCAAAGCTTTTTGAGTAGAATATTCTGGAGTTCTTTCAATTCGAATATTCAGGCATTTTTCCCCTTACATTTCTAAAAAGATGGTTCATAGAGGAATACATTAAATTACAGCAATAAATAGTGATGCATCTCTACCAATTAAGGTTGCCATCTGGTTAGCTTCTTTAGAGAATTCCCCAAAAGAAGTCACCTTACAGTTGATTTATGCCATCAGGGGAGCTTTACACCAAATAGAAACTGCAAATTTCTTTTCTTCTGATTTAAGAAATATTGTCAATGTGAAAAGCACAATTCCTAAAAGTAGAGTTGATGATATAGCTTTTTTTTTTAAGGAATTGGTTTCTAAAAGGTCTCTTATATCTAGTCTCTAGAGAAAAGACTATATGTCTGTTGAAAAGAAATGGAATGATAATCTAAATACAGGTCATGACAGATATAATTTTTATGAAAAATAAATCTTGTCTTACAGAAGTTTATGTTAAAATTATAAGGCATAGAGTGACCCCTGACTGTGACTCTAAATATAGGGCTGCTTCTTAACTTTAGAGCATGTCGAAACTAGTTTACAAAACTGCCACTTGTCAGCCATATGTCCTTGGGCAAGTCCCTTAGCTTTCTGAAAGCTTATATCTATTCCCTGTGATAATGGAAGCGGTGAGAGCCACAGCAGGGCCTGATATAAGATAAAAAATGGTAACTCTCAGTATCAGTAAAATTAAATACAGCTAACAGAAAACTATTAATTTATTAATTTAAACCCTTCAACAAATGTAAATTGACAAGAAATAAATTACAATTCTTAGTAAGGATTACCCAGTCTATCTGTATAAGTGGATAAATATAACTTAAGTGCATTAATGTAGATGAATTGGTGCATGCCTCAAGTGTATTTCCCATGACGGGATGGATTGGCCTTTATTATTGTTTTTTGTTGATAACTTTAGTATGCTTTTCCTCTATGAATATAATCAAATATAGAAAAAAAAACACAATTTCACAAGAGAAATATTGCTCATCTTTTTCTTAGTTTATAATTACCATGTCACAGAATGAAATTTAATTCTGAAAATGGCTTGAAAAACTTTGATCATAGTAGCTAATATTTATTTGGTGTTTACTAAATAGAGCCTATCATTTAATACACAAAAGCCCTGGGCATGCTTATTATGAATGAGCTTTTACAGACGGAAACCTGAGAAATAGAAGAGTTAAATGGTTTTCCAAAGTCGTGGGATTGTCGGTTAGAAAAGTCAGAATTCAAAGCCAGTTGGTATGGCTTGTAGATGCCACCCTAAAAACAGTTTAGCTGAAACAAACTACAATGGTGGACTCTTGTGTTAGGGTTCTACAGAGAAACAGAAGAAAGAAGATGTGTGTATGCATATATGTATCTATATCTCTATCTATATCATCTATCTATATCCATCCTGATAGAGAAAGAGGCCATGACAGAGAGGCTAATGTGTGTTCAGACAATATAATATGCCAAGTACTGGCAATATGGTTTCACGAGAACTCCACATTCTCATGGAGCTTACCGTTGCATGTGGAAAACAGACTGTTTGTTTTCAGTGGTCACAGATCAGCAAACACATTAGATAACCAGTATCTATACCTTGAGATATCTGAATAAAACTTAAAAACCTAACATATCATTTGGATATTTTTCCAAGTTAACTCTAGAACATTCGATACTTAAATTATGACATTGTTTGGTACAAAGTTCAGTATAATCATATGTAGCACATTCCTGTTCAGCAAATATCCACATGAATAAGAAGGTTTTAATTTTCTATCCAGAGAAGAATTTGAGAACATAAAGGCTGCAAAAGCGTAGGATATTCAATAACTTATTAAAGGTCTTCATGCTGCTAATTCCTGTAGTACTTTAACCATGAAGAAAAAGCAAGCAAAGTTTACTTAGGTTGGCGTTATTGCCAGATTTTCTTTGATAAATAAATATTCCCCTGAAAAAATTCCACAAATTCTGAAGTCATTTATTTTGCTCTATAAATGTACTAAATACCAGCAGAGTTTGATTTTATTTTACCTATTAAATTTTCTTCAATATATATAAAGATAATCTTATGTATTGATTTATTTTGCTACTAATTTTCACTATAATTTAGAAATGTGGTCTCTAATAAAAAAAATTCCAGTTAGGATAATCAACAAAATTTACACTTCAAACACTCACTCACATTCATTGATTATAGCATGAACAATAAATATATTCATTTTTCTATAAAAATGGGAAACACTTGGCCAAAAATCTAATGAACACAATAATTATATACTCACTATGAAGCAAATTATCTCATTAAAGCTTCATGTTATCTATGTTTGTTATTTATCTAAATGTTTGCCAAAAAATGCCACAAGACAGGGTGCTAAATCAAACTCAGAAGTTATAAACACCAAAATTATATCTTCAGTATTTGCTGGTTGACCAAATATTTAATAACATAATGGTTATTCAGAGTTTGGTAACTAATTAGATAAACATTTATGCTGTTAATTTACTGAGAACAATTTAAAGTTTATTTTTCCACTTAAGCAGCCAACTCATTTAGAGAGATATCATAGTAGGGTTTTTCAGGCTTAAAATAATTAACAATTTCTTAGGCTAGCATGGTGACTCATTCCTGTAATCTCAGCACTTTGGAAGGCCAAGGTAAGAGGATTGCTTGAGCCCAGGAGTTCAAGTCCAGCCTAGGCAACACAGTGAGATCTTATCTCTACAAAAAAAATTTTAAATTAGCTGGGCATGATGGGGCATTCCTATAGTCCCAACTACTCTGGAGACTGAGGTGGACGAATCACCTCAGCCCAACAGGTCAACAGAGTGAGACTCCAACTCAATAAACAAGCAAACATATTTCTTCCGTTTCTTTCAATTTGTATAGTATAAATGATCAGAGACTTATTTGTAGCTTATCTGAAGGTCAACTTTGGAAATTTAGGTTCTTCAAAGTATGAGGACCTACTAGGAGCACTAGGTTTCTTACAAAGATTAATTTAAGTTGAAGATATTTGATATTCAACAGATGCAGAAAGAAGTCTTCTTGGAAATTTTCTTATCTGACCAAAACTAAAAACTTGTGAGAAATGAGGACTGCCCTAATTTCCTTCTGAGGACAGTTTCTACTCCCAGAAGAGTGACCAAGACTAAACTTATGATAAGCCCCTCTCTGGGGGAGTTTTATGGTACTGAAGAAGACTAAGAGATCACGCATACCTATATACATTATCACAAACTTTTAAAAATCTCCATTTGTTATCCTAAAAATCCCATTTGTCTTTTCTAAAGAAATCTCTGTGTTTCTCCCATAGAAGCTGCTTCTACCCCTTCTCTGTCCCCTTCTAAGTTAGATATATAAGCCTTTACTTTTAATCACCTCATGAGTCAGCTATTTCTTTTGTTGCCTCCCATATGGAAATGGATAAATCTGTTCTCCTGTTAATCCATCTACTGTCAGTTTAATTTTCAGGCCTCAGTTACTAAACTTAAGAAGGTAGAGGGAAAAGGTTTTCCTCCAAAACAAAAAACAAAAACCTTTCTGTTAGAGATTTCTGTAATGTGCTGTTTTGGGGAAGAGAAGAGGGATATGAAATTGGAAGGATATCAGAGAGGTACTATTATGATAGATCTCAACACATCTATAAAATTGTTGAAAGTCTCATTCTCTAAGACAAGACTGAGATGGGTTCAGGATTCTTTTCTCATGGAGGTGCCAGTTTTTTGCATTTCATTTTAAATTCTGTTTTTATATTCCTTAGTAGATTGCATAGATCCAAAAGTTTGACACTAAAAATGTTCAAAATTTGAACTATGAAACTGTTTTTCCCTTAAGAATTTATTCTCCAGATGTGTATCCTGCAAAACAAACACCACTATGTTCAATTTTAAAATAAAAGTAATTTCACCCTCTTCCCTTCCCCTCCCCACACAGAGATTGTCTGGTATTTAAAGTGCAACTAACAACTTTTTTTCTCTCTTGGAATTTTCTGTGGCATCTGCATGAAAATTAAGAAATACTTTGGGAAAGTAATTTAATTTTGCAAATGCAAAGCTAATCTCTGCTCATCATAGAGGCAGTAAAACATAAGAGATTTCTATAAGCAAAATCTCAATTTAAGGAAACCTTACAGAAATGAATTATAATTAAGTAAACAATCTTGGAAGTAATACTTCAGTAGCAGGCCATCCCAATCATACTTTTATCTGGCCAGAAATGTAAAGCCACATTGGTTTCAAATGCCACTGTCCCACTGACCAGACTGCTTGCCATAATGTTGCAGCTTCTTAACTTTTTTATCTTTCCAAGATTTCTGGTTCTTGGCAGAAGACAAAAAGTTTCAAGTTGAGAAAATCAACTAAGTAAAAGAGAAAACATTTAGGTTTTGAAGAAATATGCGTGTTGTTTATATACTTTCTTCCTTCAGAACATGGTTACAGCTTCAGTCTTTAAAAATGAAGAAATAAAAATGCTCCATCTGGCTTTTACAAACAATGACTAGTGCACCTTCACATTCTTCAATGGGAAAAGGTCATGCCCTCCCAGAATATGACAAATTGACTTCAGCAGGATAATATAGGTGAAGCAGCTTTTCTAAATTATTTGATAATTTTTCTTTGTGAAATTAATTTTGTAAGTGCACATTCCCCTATATGAATTTTAAGAATTTGGAATGAATATTTTTTTCCTCTTTTCTGTACTACCACTAAAAATCGGAACAGTATTTTAATACTAAGAATACGAAGATCCTGTCAGCAACCAAAAATGTTACAATGTTAGCTTTATTTATTTTCTTCATAAATAAATGTTGCAAGAGATTTTTATAAAGGGTTGCTTTGGATCCCAGAGTCAAAAAAAGTACTCTTATACTATTAGAATCTAATTTTTATTCACAGACACATACATAGTCTTGTGAAGAAACAATCTTGCCTCTTCTTCATGATGACTGTGATGATTCAGAATCCTACTTAACATTTTCAACCTTCCAATCACTCTAATTTGAGTCTGAAAGGTTATGATATTTTGTTATTTACCTTCTAATCAATAAAAATCTAATCAAATTTTAAGCTAACTTAGTGATCAAGACTTGTATTTTTTTTTAAAGTTAAATTTATTTCAAATGATTTCCTGGGCCATGTTTTATACATTCCAAGGAGACACGAATTGCAGGTCAAATCATAAATCAATACATAAGAGGTATACACTGGTTTGGCACCAAAAGACTGAACATCTTGGAGCAAAGACTTACAAGTCATTTGTGAGTTTAGGAATTCTTTGGTTGTCAATTGGTTGAAAGAGTTATGTTTTGCCTAATAGAAAGGAATGCTTAAGTTAAGATAAAGGAAGAGAGACAAGATGATGATGGAACAGATTGGAATGTGAGAGTCTCTGCAAAAGCAAGTGTCTACAAAGACTCTCTGCATTAATGGGTGTGTGCTGGTGGGTGAGTGAAAGTCCATCTGAGTGGAGACTTGGGTTCATACACACAGGGCTCTCCTTTGAAGGTGACTGCAACTCACCACTACGCTGAGATTGGAGCCCCCAGTGCATAGGATCATCTGTCATTCTTGGGGCTCTCTTGAAAGGAGGCAGCAGAAAACAGCTGATTCTCACCAACTGGCACCTGACCCATGTCATTACCTATGACAGCAGACCAGGCACAAGCAGCAGAAACCATGGAGAAGGCAGGGCATGGCAATCTGGAACAAAGCTCCAGCACTGGTGAGGAGACAACAACTGGCACCATTTTCCCTGTCCCAGAATCAGGGAGAGACCTGCATTGCCCCACCCAGCTCTGTCTAACCTTCAACCTGAGACCCAGAGGTTATTCCCTCATCAGACTTGGAGAGACAGATGCCACTCCTTCATGCTGGAACAGGCACAGACACATCAGATCTGAGTGGGAAAATTCACAGCAGTAGCAGCAGCAGGCAAGTCAGGTGAGTCCGGATCTGACCCATCCTCCTCCCATAGTAGTCCATGGAGTATCTGACCCACCCTGAGAGCAACTCTATCAGCCTGCACTGAGAGCAGATGGGATGGATGAACTGAAGACTAGAGCTGCTCCTTAATGCAGTGGTGACAGCCTAAAGGAACCTGGAGTTACAGAAACGGTCACAGAGTGAGTTATTTTTTGGTTATTTGTTTTCATTTTTGTTTTTGTTTTTGCTTTTTCTTTCTGTTGTTTACATTTAGGTACTTACTTTATTTCTGTTATCTTAATGAGGTTTTTTTAGATTTTCTATTTGTGTATTGGTATTTTTGAGGGTGAGTACATCAACAGGGGTTTTAGTTTGGTTGATTGTATGATTGTATGTTTTTGTTTTTCTTTGTTTTTACAGTCTTTGTTTCCTTGTTTATTTGTTAGTTGATATGCCGGTCTATTTTTCCTAATCTTCTTCCCTCTCTCCACCTTCTTTTCATTATCCTCCTTCCTTTTTTTATTCTTTTCCCTTTTCTTATCTCATTTTGCTTTCAGGGAGCAAACATACACCCCCACTGAACAGATAGATTGGAAGGCAGTGGGTAGTGGGTTTCAGGGAACTCACACCCCTGTCAGTGGATACTGAGATATGCAGATAACTTCTGAATCAACTGCCAAAAGCACAGCTGCCCATCTGCAGTCCAGCTTCAAAATTGAAAAAGCCAGGAATCTACATAAGGAAGAATAGGAGATTGATCAAACAGAAATAAAAGCTATCCCCCATCACAGAACAATAGAACTAAAGAAGAGATTTTTTTAAAAGGTAGGGATGAGTACAAGTTACACAAATGAAGAAAAACCAAAGGAAGAATATGGGTCTCATACTGTCCCCTGGGAGGACAAAAACTGAGAATACAATTTTGGAGCTAAAACAGTGAAAAGCCCCCAGAATGACTGGTCTCAAAGCAGATATCAAGATATTAATAGAGAAAAGAAATAGATATGAGGAGGGATAGAGGAAAGAATGAAGGTGTTGATAACTAAGATAATGATAGTAAATGATGAATGAAATAAATAACAAACTGATAAGCAAAATTAACAAGTAGAAGAAAGAATCTCAGAGCTTGAGGACCAAAACAATTTTAACCCAAATGTCAAAAACACAGAAAAGAAGCTGAAAAGACAAACCAAAGTCTGCAAGAGATGGGCAATTATGTCAAGAAACTAAACCCAAGATTAATTGGAATCCCTGAGGCAGATAGAGAGACAGAGACATGCTGGAATAAATATTCCATAAAATTTTCCAAGAAAACTTCCCTCATAGCATCAGAGATGCAACCATTCAAACAAAAGAATGCAGAGAATCCCTGTAAGACAACAAATAAGAAGACCAATTTTTAGACACATAATGATTTGTTTACACAAAGTAGGTATAAAAGAAAAATCTCAAAGGCAGCAAGAGAGAAAGGTTAGACTACATACCAGGAAAGATCAATTGGAATAGCAGCAGACTTAGCTACAGAAACACTTCAGGCAAGGAGAGATTGGAGTCCAAACTTCAAAGTTCTCAAAGATAACTAATTTCAATCAAGAATTACCTACTTAGCTAAGATAAGTTTCATCAGCGATGTTGATTTAAAAATCCTTCCCAGACATTCAATCCCTAAGAGTTTGTGTTGCCTCCAGACCAGCTCTGCAAGAAAGACTTAAGAAAGTATTAAACAAAAGAAAGGAAAAAAAGAATGAGCATACCCTTTCCAAGAAGGCAGGAAAAAAATTGAAAACACACATAAATCAACCCAAAAATCAAAAGAAAGACAACTAACAAAAAAACAAACAAACAGCAGCAACAACAAACTCTATATGAACCTTATGACAAGGATAAACTGGCATATCTCAATAATTAGCCTGAATGTGAATGGACTAAATGCACCACTGAAAAGACATAGAATAACAAATTGGATAAAATATCAACATGCAACAATATGTTGTCTCCAGGAGACTCATCTCACCAGAAAGGACACTCACAGATTCAAAGAGGATGGAAAACAAAATTTCAGGTGAATGGAACACAAAAGAAATCAGGAGTTGCAATATTAATATCAGAAAAAATTATACTTTAAGCTATCAAAAATTTTAAAAGATACAGAAAGTCACTATATAATGATAAAAGGCTCAATCCATCAATAAGACATATCCATCCTAAACATATATACATCCAACAAGGGATCACCAACTTTCATAAAGCAGCTTCTAGGTAAATTTTTTAAAAAGATATTGACTCTAACACTATCATAGCTGGGTACTTAACTACTCCACAAACAACCCTAGACAGATCATCAAGACAAAAATCAAAAAGGAGATTCAGAACCTCAGTGTGACACTTGACTTAATGAACTTAATTAATACCTATAGAACACTCCACCCAACAACCATAAAATATACATTCTACTCATTACAAGATGGAATGTACTTTATGATTGACCACATCCTCAGTCATAAATCAAACATAAACAAATTTCATAAGATTGTAATACTGCCATGCACCTCCTCAGTCCACAGTGGAATAAAAATAAATATCAACACCAACAAAGTTCCCCCAAATCCACAAAAACATGGATGCCAAACAGTATGCCATGAAATCAGTACTAAGAGGGGAATTCATATCACTATAAACACACGTGAAGATACTGGAAAGTTCACAAGTTAACAGTCTAACAAATCACCTAAGGAAGCTGGAAAAGCAAGATCACCAAAGCCCCAACTTGAGCAGAAGAATCCAGATCACCAAAATAAAAGACCAAATTTGGGACATAGAAGACAAAAATCAATGAAACTAAAAGCTGGTTATTTGAAAGGATAAACAAGATTGATGGATTTCTAGCTAGACTGACCAAGAAAAAGAGAGAAAAATCCCAAATAAACACAATCGAATATGCAAAAGATTGAGTCACAACTGGCCTCAAAGAAATACAAAAGATTATTAGAGATTACTATGTATGCATATATGGAAACAAACTTGAAAACCTAAAAGAAATGGAAAACTTACTGACATCACATAATCACTCCAGGTTGAAACAAGAAGAAATTGAGAACAAAAACAGACCAATAACAACCCAGGAAATTGACTATGTCATGAGGGAATTACTCTTCCCCCTACCACAAAAAGCCCTGGACCAGATGGCTCTCCAGTAGAATTCTACAAAACATCCAAGGAGAAGCTGATACTAATCCTATTGAAAGTATTCCAGACAACTGAGAAGGATGGAACTCTCTCCAAATCATTTTATGAAGCAAACATCACATTTGTTACCCAATTCATGTAGAGATCCAACAAAGAAAGAGGATTACAGACCAATATCCTGGATAAACAAAGATGATAAAATTCTCAACAAAATTCTAGCAAATCAGATCTGCAACACATCTCAAAAATCATCCACCATGACCAAGTAGGCTTCATTTTCAGGATATAGGACTGTTCAACATCTGCAAGACCATAAACATAATTAAATACATCAACAGATGTAAAACCAAAAAACAAACGATTATATCATTAGATGCAGAAAATGTTTTTAATAAAATCTATCACATCTTCTTGATAAAAACCCTTGAACATCTAGGCACAGAAGGAACATACCTCAAAATAGTCAGAGACATCTATGAGAAATTCACAGCCAACATACTACTAAACAGACAGAAATTGGAACAATGTCCATTCTCACTTCTCCTGTTCAATATAGTTTTGAAAGTCCTCGCTAGAGCAATCAGATAAGTGAAGAAAATTAGGGGTATCCAAATAGGAAAAGAAGAAGTTAAGTTACCCCTCTTTGCAGACAACATGATTCTATATCTCAAAAACCCAAGAGAATCTGTCAAAAACCTCCTTGCACTGATAAAGGACTTTAGCAAATTCTCAGGGTATGAAATAAATGTTCAAAAGTCAGTTGCATTCCTATACACCAACAATAAGCAAACAGAAACCCAAGTAAAATGCACAAGACCATTCACAATAAACACACACACACACACACACACACACACACACACACACACACACACACACACACACACACACACAAATGAAATACCTTGGCATCTTCCTAACCAAAGAAGTCAAAGATCTTTACAATGAGAACTACAAAACACTGTTCAAAGAAATCAAAGATGACACAAACAAATGGAAAAATATTCCATGTTCATGGATTGGAAGAATCAACATTGTTAAGATGTCCATTCTATCCAAGTCAATTTACAGATTTAACTCAATATCCATTAAAACACTAGCAGTATTCTTTTCAGACCTGGAAACAACTATACAGGAATTCATATGGAAACATAAATGACCACGAATAGCCAAAACAATACTCAGAAGAAAAAAAAAACACAAAGTGAGGGGTATCACACTCCCACACTTCAAACTTTATTATAAAGCAACAATAATCAAAACAGCCTGGTATTGGCATATAGACCAATGGAATAGGATAGAGATTCCATAAGCAAAACCTTAGTTTCTCAACCAACTTATCTTTAACAAAGCCTCCACCACCAACTACTGGGGAGAGGAGGACCTATTCAGTAATTGATGCTGGGAAAACTGACTGACCACATGCAGATTAAAATAAGACTCCTACCTGTCACCAAACACAAAAATCAACTCTAAATGGATCAAAGACCTAAACATAAACCCTCAAACTGTAAGAACCTCAAAAAATGCAGGAGACATCCTTATGGAAATTGGAACTAGCAACCAATTCCTTATCAAAACCCCAAGTGCCCATGCCATAAGAGACAAGATAGTGAACCCTCATCAAACTGACAAACTTCTGCAAAGGCAGAAAGACAAACCATCAAGAAAGCAGGGAGACTGCTTAAAGACTGGGAAAAAAATATTTTCCAACTGTATATCTGACAAAGACCTGATATCTAGAATCTACAAGGAACTCAAAGTTGCTGAAAAGAAAAAACAAACAGCACCATTACAAAGTGGGCAAAAGATAGGAATAAACATTACTCAAAAGAAGACATATGAGCAGCCAACAGATACATGAAAAAATGCTCAGCCTCACTAGTCATCAAAGAAATCCAAATTAAAATCACACTGACTGTTGGTGGAAGTGTAAACTATTACAACCTTTGTGGAAAACAGTTTGGTGATTCCTTAAAGATCTAAAAATCCACCTTCCACATGACCCTGCAACTTCCTACTGGGAATATACCCAAAGGAACTCAGATCACTCTATGAAAAGGATAACTGTACACGTATGTTTATTGCAGCATTGTTCACAATAGCAAAAACATGGAACCAACCATGCTGCCCATTGAAAAAGGACTGGATAAAAAAAAAAAGGTGGTACATATACATGATGGAATATCATAAAGCCATAAAAAATGATAAATTTATGAACTTCACAGCAATTTGGATGGACTTAGAGTCTATAATACTGAGTGATTCATTACAGAAACAAAGAACTGTGTATCACATGTTCTCACTCATAAGTAGACCTTGAACAATTATGGTAATACTATAAGAAATGGATTGGTAGTAGTGGGAATCTGCTGGGGGTGGGGGGCACACTTCATCAACAAGAGTCCCTGAATAGTGAACATTTGTATACCTAACCCTGAATTGTACTACACATCTTTAAAATAAGAAAAAAATTAATGAAAGAAAACCACACACCCTGAGCTATCACCCAACTCCAGTCAGGATAGCCCTTATCAATAATTCAAAAAACCACAGATGCTGAAGAGGATATGGGAAAAGGAAACACTTCTACACTGTTGGTGGGAGTATGAACTAGTATAACCTCTGTGGAAAACAGTTTGGCAATTCCTAAAAGATCTAAAAATCAGCCTTCCATATGACCCCATAATCCTCTACTAGGAATATACCAAGAGTAACTCAGATCATCTATGAAAAAGATACCTGCACATGCATGTTTATTGCAGCATTATTAAAAATAGCAAAGCCATGGAATCAACCTTGCCACCCATCAAAAGAAGACTGAAAAAAAATGTACATATACATGATGGATTATTATGCAGTCATAAAGAAAGACAAAATTATAAACTTCGCAGCAACTTGGATGGACTTACAGTCTATAATACTGAGTTTTCTATCACAGAAACGAAGTACTAAGTACCACATGTTCTCACTCATAAGTGAACCTTGAACAATTATCATAATGCCATAAAAGGGATTGGCAGTAGTGGGAAACCACCAGAGGAGGGGTAAGAGGTGAGATTGGCAGTAGTGGAAAACTGCCAGGGAGGGGGAGACACACCTCATTAACAAGGGTACCTGCATATGAACATTTGTATACCTAGCCCTAAATTGTACCCCATATCTTTAAAATACATTTTTTTAAAAGATAAAGGAGTCTGTTATCTGTCATATGACACCATGCCAGTGTGAGGTTTGTTAAAGTAAGCCACAAGATAATGGGTCAAAAAGACCCATTTAAACAATATTTTGTGGCTTATAACATGATTTTTTCAGGTCTCTTAGAGAGAAATTTGACCAAGAAAAAACAAATCAGAGTTTAATCTTCACTATAATTCTCTCAAAGTCTAGATTTTCCTTTTCTGAAATCCAAAATTCACTTTTCACAAAAAACAATGATATATTTTGATTATATGAATTTATATAATTTTCAACTTATTTTCAGCATTGATGTTCTCCTCAAACCTGAGAATGTTAGCTTTTCTGAAAGTAGGCTAATTCTATTTCATCTTTTATAAGTTAGAAAACACATGCTACACACTTATTTAATAAATCAGCAATGTCAATATCACCTTTTAAATATACCCTCAATCCTTTTTATGGTCACTTACTAAGATTTCGTCTTCTTCCATATTATGCAACACAAACTATTAAGTGTCATGTACCCCAGAGGAATTCTTTCAGAAAGTCTTTAGACACTGAATGAAAAATAAGCAATAATACAATTTAGATAACATAATTAAAAAATACAGGAACTACATATCTAAACAACAGAAACTGCACATGTATCAAACAAACTCTTTTTTAAATGACTGAGTATTAGATCACAACAGAATTCTCAACAGTTTCAAAGAACTGGTATTATAAAGACTATATTATTGGATCACATTGCAAAGAAATTTAAAATCAATGATAACATAAATATCCCATGTGCTCTGGCAAATAAAATAACTTTTTTATCTGTCAATATTTTTGAAAATTTAGATGAAATACGTAAGAGCGTTGATTAATAAAATAACATGAGAAGTAGAAAATTTGACTAGATCACAAAAAAACAGTGATTAATGTTCTTTCTCAAAAGTCACCTTGCTGAAGTAACCCTACAGATAAGTTTTAATAAACTATCAAAGTCCATGTAATGACACAAAATCTCTCCTGAAACATCTTTACTGACAAAGACTTCACCAGAATTAGCAATCAGCAATTTACCAATTTACATTTGGGGCTGAAGATAGAAGTGATGAAGATACATTTTGAAGCTCCAATTCCTTAAAAAAGAAAAAAAAATAAGAAAACCAGGACATTTGTATACTTTTATGAGTGATGCACAGCAACTGAAATGCAATCATCCAAGAGGACCATTTAACATGCAAGGCTTTTTGAAAGTAAAAATTATATTGCACTAGAGAGAGCACCATACCACTGATGTTTGGGATTTTTTCTTACTAGAGTCATTGCAACTTATAAAGAGTTCATCCTGAAAACTACCAACAAAAACAAATTAGAAAATGTAATTTAAAAAATCACAGTAGCAAATTTAATTTTGAATTATTGAGAAAACAACTAACACTGTGCAAAATACGTATGAAGTACATCTTGAAAGTCTACTGAGAGACATAAAAGATACCTTAATAAATGCAAAGATAGTCTGTGCTTATATAAGGAAGACTCTACATTATAAACATAATATGTGGGTTAATGGGGAGATTCCAATTAATCTAAAATTGGATGCAATTCCAGACAAAAATCCCATTGCCTTTCTCAAGAACTTGACATACTGCTGGCATATTTTATACTGAAGAATGATTGTCTCAGTAATGGTCTGAAAGTATCTTAAAAATATTGAAATTAAACAAACAAGGAAAATGCATGATATAGTAATTAAAACAGTGTGGTATGCATTTGGCCCTGGAACAAAAACAACAGATCAAAGGAACTGAATAGAGGCCTTATGACAATTTAGCCTATAAAAAATGGCACAGAAAAATAAATTAATCATTTCAGGAAAAATTAAATCCACCCTACACAATTTAAAAAAAATTTTAATTGTAAAGATGTGAGGTACAACTCAAGATTAGGTATACAACTGTTCATTATGCAGGTACCTTTGTTGATGAGATGTGCCCCTCCACTACCTTGGCAGTTTCCCACTACTACCAATCCTGCCACCTCCCCACCCCCACTCCCTGGCAGTTCAATTGTTCAAGGTCCAATTATGAGTGAGAACATGTGATACTCAGTTCTTTGTTTCGGTGATAGATCACTCAGTATTATAGACTCTAAGTCCATCCAAGTTGTTGTGAAGTTCATAATTTTGTCCTTCTTTGTGGCTGCATAATATTCCATCATGTATATGTACCATGATGTTTAAAATATAACTCAGATAGATTAAACTTATTCATGTGGAAAGTGAAACCCTGAAAGATTAAACTACTGGGAAAGTGAAACCCTACAAGAATAGGGTAAGCTTGCTAGGGAAGACAGGATAGTCCTAAGTGAAGCAAGAGGATAAAAATTTATCACATTTGGGTAATAATAGATTTCTTTAAAAAACTAAAGAAAAAAAACCACAAGTATTAAAAAAAAGGTTCTACAATTTTACCAGATTAAAATTAGTGACATATTGTAATGAAGAATGCCATACACACAAATTAAAGTAGCATCCTTGAGAAGATATTTGTCAAATGTATACTTCATAAAATATTAGATTACATAAAAATGTCCTGA
Source organism: Carlito syrichta (assembly GCF_000164805.1). Lineage (NCBI taxonomy): Eukaryota > Metazoa > Chordata > Mammalia > Primates > Tarsiidae > Carlito > Carlito syrichta. The sequence continues at coordinate 100,908 of NW_007133948.1, read as the reverse complement.
AAATCAAAAACTAAAAAAGCACAATATAAAAGATGGGCAGAAAATATGAATACTCCACAAATTTCACAGTAAAACAAACCAAATGACAAAGAAGCATAGAAAGAGATGATAAAAAACCTCAGTAGCCACTTCCGGCAAGATGGCAATGGGGCAGCCTGGTCTATGAAACCCTCTGCAAAGGAGAACGCAGAGGGTCTCTGGATCTCTCCCGGGGATCTGTGGATCCCAATGTCGGCAGCCTACTCTTCACACGGAGCTCGGCCATCGCCACCGCTGGGGCATCGCAGTGGTCTGGACAGCCACTGCAGCCACAGACACAGCAGCCACCATGCCGCTGTGGCCTCTTTGGTGGTCATAGTGCATAGCACAACCCATGCCTGAGGCAATCCACAACTTCAGTCCTTGAAGCCCCTGCAGGCAAGATCTGCTGGGATCGCTGCCACCATGACATCCTGCCAGCCATGGGTCTCCTCCCATGTGCCCTGAGGTAGGCTTCCATCTCCAGCCTCTGCCCAACTCCTGTCCGGCTCTACCCCCTCTGGGGCGAGCAACTGAGCTAGCACCACCTGCTGGCGATTCAAGGTAACACACTGAAACAGGAGAAACAAGCTTGAAAAACAGACACAGGCCAGATTAGAGTGGTGAACTGAGGGTGATCTGAACTGTCCTTCATAGCAGGTCAAGGGCAACTGACCCTAACTGTGAACTAATTTACCAACTTGAAAAGAAAGCTAGAAATCAGAGCTGAAAGGACATTGGACTTAAATGAAAAGTCTCAGAGTATGCTCGATTGGTTCTGTTAATTTAATGACTTAATTCTATTCCTACTGTTTTCTTCCTTTCTTTTTTCTTTTCCTCTTCCTTTTCTTCTCTTTTCTCCTCTCTGTAAACCATATCTTTGTATAGAGGAATAGCACACCAATAAGGTGGTTGGTTAGCTTGTATGTTAGCATCATTGTATTTTCTTTTTTTTTTTGTATGAGAGTTGATTAGTCTGTAGCCATGGTCTATTTTTATATGTTTTAGTTTACGTCTCTCTCTCCACTTGTTGGTACACTCGTCTGTTTCCCCCCCTTACTCCTCTCTCTCTCCACACCCCTCATCGCCCCACTGTCTGTTCCATTCTCTTCCCTCTGCTAACCACATTTTATTTCAGAGAGTAAACCTACAGCCCCACTGCACAGACAGATTCCAAGGCCGTAGGAAGTGGGTTTCAGATTATCCATACACCTATCGGTGAATACCAGGACCTGCAGATAGATTTTGAATCACAGCTCCCCCCTTAAGTAAATCTCAAAACTGCAAAAGGACCACCCCCAACCTACAGTGCAACTCCAGAATTGAATAAAGTAAGAGGGCAGACATAAAGAATAGGAGATTGAACAAACAGAAGTAAAAGCAATCCCTCTACCCCTGAACAACAGAATTAAAGAAGACAGTGATGAGGAGGGAAGGAAAAAGTAGGGAGGGGGAAAAAAACGCACAAATGAAGAAAAACCAAAAGAAGAATATAGGTCTCACACAGACCCCTGGGAGATCAGACAGTAAGAAAACAGATTCCAGAACACAAACAATAAAGAGCCCCCAGAATGACTGGTCACATGCAACAAACCCAGACATCAAGACATTAATAGAGAGAATTAAAAAATTGAGGAGAGACAAGAAGAAAATAGGAAGGAGCTGATGTCAGAAATACCAGCAGTAGAAAATACTGTGATGGAAATAAATGACAAATTAATAAGCATGGAAAGCAGAATTAACCAAGCAGCAGAAAAAATCTCAGAACTTGAAAGACCAAAACACAGAACTAACCCAAACTGTCAAAAGCATAGAAAAGAAGCTCAAAAAGATAGAAAAAAACCTTCAAGAGATGAATGATCACTTCAAGAGACCGAACCTAAGAGTAATTGACCTTCCAGAGGCAGAGAGAGAAACAGAGGCCACACTGGAAAAAACATTTCATGAAATAATTCAACAAAACTTCCCTCATCTCATCACGGATGAAAACATTCAAACACAAGAGATTCAGAGAACCCCTGCAAGACAACAAATGAGCAGACCAACTCCCATACATATAATAATTTGCCTAAACAAAGTAGGTATAAAAGAAAAAATTCTAAAGGCTACAAGAGAAAAAGGTCAGACTACATACCAGGGAAGACCAATTAGAATAGCAGCAGATTTATCTACAGAAACCCTCCAGGCTAAGAGAGCTTAGAGCCCTATCTTCAAAGTTCTAAAAGATAAACAATTTCAACTGAGAATAACCTACCCAGCCAAGCTAAGCTTCATCAGTGAGGGAGAATTGAAATCTTTCCCAGATATCCAATCCCTAAGAACCTACGCTACCACAAGACCACCTCTACAAGAAAAACTTAAGAAGGTATTGAACAGAGAAGAAAAGGAAAAAAGAACAACAACATTCTTCACAACAGTACAGGCAAAAGATTAAAAACACACATGATCCAACTCTAAAACCAAAAGAAAGAAAACACACAAGCAGGAAAAACAACAACTCTATAAGAACATTATGATAGGGATCAACTCTCACATTTCAATAATTAGTTTAAATGTGAATGGACTAAATGCACCACTGAAAAGACATAGAATGGCAAAATGGATAAAATATCACCAGGCAACAATCTATTGTCTTCAAGAGACTCACCTCAATAGAAAGGACACTTACAGACTCAAAGTAAGAGGATGGGAAACAAATTATCAGGCGAATGGAACACAAAAGAAAGGCAGAGTCATGATCTTAATCCAGACAAAATACCCTTTGAGCTATCAAAAATTTAAAAAAATACAAAAGACCACTACATAATGATAAAAGGTTCAATCCATCAACAAGAAATATCCATCCTAAACATATATGCACCAAACAGAGGAGCACCAACTTTCATAAAGCAGCTCCTAGGTAAACTAAAAAAAGATATCAACTCCAATACCATCATAGCTGGGGACTTTAATACCCCACTCACAACCCTAGACAGACCATCAGGACAAAAAATCAGCAAAGAGATCCAAAACCTCAATGTGACTCTTGATCAAATGGACTTAATTGATACTACAGAACCCTCCAACCAAAGGCCACAGAATACACATTCTACTCATCACCGCATGGAACATACTCTAAGATTGACCACATACTTGGCCATAAATCAAGCATAAGCAAATTTAAAAACACTGAAATTTTACCATGCAACTTCTCAGACCACAGTGGAATAAAAATAATCATTAACACAAACAAGGTACCCCCCCAAAACCCACAAAGACATGGACACTAAACAGCATGATGCTAAACAACTCCTGGGTCATTGATGAAATCAAAATAGAGATTAAAAGATGCCTGGAAACAAATGTAAATGAAGAAACATCTTGCCAAAATCTCTGGGACGCCATGAAAACTGTAGTAAGAGAGGAATTTATATCCCTACAAACGCACATAAAGAAAATGGAAGGATCACAAATTAACAGCCTAACAAGCCACCTGAGGAAGCTGGAAAAGCAAGACCACAAAAATCCTAATTTCAGCAGAAGAATCCAGTTCACCAAAATAAAAGCCCAAATCCAGGACATAGAGGACAAAAAGATAATACAAAAAAAATCAATGAAACAAAAAGCTGGTTCCTCAAAAGGATAAACAAGATTGATGGTCCCCTAGCTAGACTGACCAAGAAAAAGAGAGAAAAAGCCCAAATAACAATCAGAAACACAAAAGATGAAGTCACATCTGATCCTGAAGAAATACAAAAGATCATTAGAGACTACTATGTACACTTGTATGGAAACAAACTTGAAAACCTCAAGGAAATGGGGGACTTTCTGTCATCACACAACCTGCCTAGGTTGAAACAAGAAGAAATTGAGACCCTAAACACACCAATAACAATCAAGGAAATTGACTACGTAATAAGAAAACTACTTACAAAAAAAAGCCCTGGACGAGATGGCTTTCCAGCAAAATTCTACAAGACATTTAAGGAAGAGCTTATACCAATCCTACTGAAGGTATTCCAGGTGATTGAGAAAGATGGAACTCTCCCTAAATCATTTTATGAAGCCAACATCACATTGATACTCAAGCCAGGTAAAGAGCCAACAAAGAAAGAGAACTACAGGCCAATATCTTTGGTGAACATAGATGCTAAAATTCTCAACAAGATCCTAGCGAACCAGATTGAACAACACATCTCAAAAATCATCCATCATGACCAAGTGAGCTTCATCCCTAGGATGCAAGGCTGGTTCAACAATCGTAAAACCATAAATGTAATTAAATACCTCAACAGATGTCAAAACAAAAACCACATGATGATATCATTAGATGCAGAAAAAGTTTTTGATAAAATCCAGCACCCCTTCTTGATAAAAACCCGTGAACATCTAGGCATACAGGGAACATACCTCAAAATAGTAAAAGCCATCTACAAGAAACCCACAGCCAGCATATTCCTAAATGGACAAAAACTGGAACCATTTCCCCTGAAAACTGGAACAAGACAAGGATGCCCACTCTCAACCCTCCTGTTCAATATAGTATTGGAAGTCCTAGCTCAAGCAATCAGAGAAGAGAAGACAATCAGGGGTATTCAAATAGGAAAAGAGGAAGTCAAGCTATATCTCTTTGCAGATGACATGATCATGTACCTTGAAAACACAAGAGAATCTGTCAAAAACCTACTTGCACTGATAAAGGACTTTGGCAAAGTCTCAGGATATAAAATAAATGTTCAAAAGACAATTGCCTTTCTTTATACCAATAATAAACAAACAGAAACCCAAATAAAAAGCACAATTCCATTCACAATAGCAACAACAACAACAAAATGAAATAACTTGGTGTCTTCCTAACCAGAGATGTGAAAGACCTTTACAAAGAAAACTACAAAACACTGCTCAAAGAAATCGAAGATGACACAAACAAGTGGAAAAATATCCCATGCTCATGAGTTGGAAGAATCAACATTGAAAAGACGTTCATCCTACCTAAGGTAATCTACAGATTTAATGCAATACCCATCAAATTACCAGCAACATTCTTCTCAGACCTAGAAAAAATGACACAGCAATTCATATGGAAATACAAACGACCAAGAATAGCCAGAACAATCCTCAGCAAAAAAAAAACAAAGCAGGTGGTATCCATTACCAGACTTCAAACTTTACTATAAAGCTACAATAATCAATACAGCTTGGTATTGGTACAGGAACAGGTATATAAACCAATGGAATAGAATTGAGATTCCAGAAGCAAAACCTCAATTTCTCAACCAACTCATATTCGACAAAGCCTCCACCACCTACCACTGTGGAGAGGAGAACCTATTCAGTAAATGGTGCTGGGAAAACAGGCTGACCACATGCAGAAGATTGAAACAGTACCCCTATCTATCCCCATACACAAAAATTAACTCCAAGTGGATCAGAGACCTAAGTGTAAAACCTCAAACCATAAGAACCTTAGAAAATGAAGGACATACCCTCATGGAAATTGGAACTGGCATCCAATTCCTGAACAATTCCTGAAACCCACAGGCCATAAGAGATAAGATAGATAAGTGGGACTTCATTAAACTGACAAACTTCTACAAAGCCAAAAAAACCATCAAGAGAGCAGGGGACAGCCTACAGACTGGGAAAAAGTATTTGCCAACTCCAGGTCTGATAAAGGCTTAACATCTTGGATCTACGAGGAACTCAAACATGCTGAAAAGAAAAAAACAAAGAACCCCATTATAAAATGGGCAAAAGATATGAACAGACACTTCTCAAAGGAAGACATCTGAGCAGTCAACAGACACATGAAAAAATGTTCAACCTCACTAATCATCAGTGAGATGCAAATCAAAACCACACTGAGATACCACCTAACTCCAGTCAGAATGGCAATTCTGAATAACTCAAAAAATAACAGTTGCTAGAGAGGGTGAGGTGAAAAGGGAACACTTGTACTTGGTGGGAGTGCAAACTAGTGCAACCTCTGTGGAAAACAGAATGGCGATTCCAAAAGCTTTAAATATTGACCTGCCATATGACCCCGCAATCCCCCTACTGGGAATATACCCTGAAGAACTCAAATCACTCTATTAAAAAGATACCTGCACATGTATGTTTATCACAGCATTGTTCACAATAACAAAAACCTGGAAGCAATCATGCTACCCATCAAAAGAGGATTGGATTAAAAAAATGTGGTACATATACATGATGGAATACTATGCAGTCATAAAAAAGAACAAAATCATGAATTTTGCAGCAGCCTGGATGGAACTAGAGTCTATAATACTGAATGATCTCTCACAGAAACAAAGATCTGAGTATCACATGTTCTCACTCATATAGTGGACCTTCAACATCCAACATAATACTATAAGAAAATGACTGACAGTGGTGGGAAACTATGGGGGAGGAAGAGAAGGGAGATGGGATTAACGGTAGTAAATATCTGTCTGGGGATGGGGAGACACCTCTTATCAACAAGGGTGCCTGAATGAAGCATATTTGTATACCTAACCCTTAACTGTAACCCACAATATCATAATAAAAAATATTGATAAAAAAAAGACCTCAGTAGTAATTAGTGACACGAATGTTATAAAGTACCACATTTCCTGCAACATATTTCTTTAATTGTTTTTTATTTTAATGATCTGGGGTACAATTCAGGTTAGGTATACAAATGTTCATTATGCAGATACCCTTATTGATCAGGTGTGCCCCTCCCTCCCCTGGCAGTTTCCCTCAACTGACAATCCCATCCTGGCAGTTGCCCGCTACATCCAATCCGTTTCTTATAGTATTATGATAATCCTTCAAGGTCTGCTTATGAGTAAGAACATATGGTACTCTGTTCTTTGTTTCTGTAATAGATCACTGAGTATGATAGATTCTAAATCCATTCAAGTTACTGCAAAGTCCTTATGTTTGTCTTTCTTTATGACTGCATAATATTCCATTGCGCATATGTAGCAGGTATATACGCACTAGGAGGATTGCTGGGTCATATGGAAAGTCAATTTCTAGTTCTTTCAGAAATCACCACACTGTCTTCCAAAGGGGAGCACTAATTTGCATTCCAACCAGTAGTGTAGAAGCCTTTCTTTTTCTCAGCATCCTCAACAGCATCTGTTGTTGTTTGTTTTATTAATGATGGCCATTCTTACTGGGGTTAGGTGGTATCTCGATGTGGCTTTGATTTGCACTTCTCTGGTGATTAGTGAGGCTGAACACTTTCATGTGTCTGTTGGCTGCCCGTATATCTTCTTTTGAGAAGTGTCTATTCATGTCTTTTGCCCACTTTTTAATGGGGCTGTTTGTTTTTTTCCCTTTTGGCATATTTGAATTCCTTGTAGATCCTAGACATTAGGCCTTTGTCAGATACACAGTTAGAAAATATTTTTTCCCATTCTGTGGGCTGTCTCCCTGCTCTCTTGATGGTTTCTTTTGCTTTGCAGAGACTTGTCAGTTTGACGAGGCTTCACTATCTTGTCTCTTATGACATGGACACTTGGCGTTTTGGTAAGTAATTGATTGCCAGTTCCAACTTCCATAAGGATGTCTCCTGCTTTTTCTAAGATTCTTATAGTTTGAGGTTTTACATTTATGTCTTTGATCCATTTAGATTTAATTTTTGTGTACGGTGATAGGTAGGGGTCCTGTTTCAATCTTCTGCATGTGATCAGCCTGTTTTCCCAGCACCACTTACTGAATAGGTTCTCCTCTCCCCAGTAGTTGTGTTGGAGGCTTTGTCAAAGATAAATTGGTTGAGAAATTGAGGCTTTGCTTCCGGAATCTCCATCCTGTTCCATTGTTCTGTATGCCCGTTCTTGTACCAATATCAGCCTGCAACATATTTTAAAATAACACTTAATGTTTCTGAAGTTTTGGAGAAATAAAGGTCCTTCCACACTCTCCTCTGTAAGGTAAATTGTTACACTCTGTAAAACACTGGGATAGCATTTGACAAAATTGAAAATGCATATAAGTATATAACTGTGTGCATTTTTTCCCAAATAACTAGAAGTTGGCAACAAACTAAATGTCCATCAATGTGAAATGGGGAAATAAAATTTGCCAAATTAGTGAATCAAAATACCATACAGCAGTAAAATCAATAAAATAGATTTGTGTTTATGAATATAAACACATAATCTTAAGTAAAACAAGCTAGCTTCAAAATGAGACCTAAACTATGACACAATCTATGTGTATTTTCAAAACAACACAACATAATATATACAGAAGAGAAGGATATTAAAACTGTGAATTGGGGACATGGGTCAAGAGGAAAAATTGAATTGGTTGTAAGAATAAAAATGTCACAAAATAAGACTTTTTAAAAAACAGGCCAAGAGTGACACTGTTTATATAATTGAGGAACACAGTGAATTGAATCAATTCAGTTGGGTATACTGATATCCTGCTCAAAGAAAACAAAATCATTTAAAAACAAACCAAGGGAAATGGTTGAATAGAAAATGTTAAGTATAGGAGAATGTTGTGAAACGTCTGTTTATGAAGTCAAAAAATGTGTTTTCCCGCACCTTTGGGAGGCTGAGGTGAGTGGATTGCCTGAGCCCACGGGTTCGAGACCCGCCTAGGCAGCGAGACCTCATCTCTACAATAAATCAAAAAATCAGCCGGGCATGGTAGTGCGCGCCTGTAGCTCCAGTTACTTGGAAGACTGAGGCAGAAGGATCGCCGGAGCCCAGCAGGTTGAGGCTGTGGTGGCCAGGAGCGGCCACTGCACTCCAGGCTGGGCGACAGAGTGAGACTCCAACTCAAAAGAAAAATGTGTTTTTACTTTGACAACTAAGATTTTTATAAACCTTAAAAAGTGTTTAATTTCTAAACAATCAATGAAATAAAGCCATTAATGACCCACGAGTATACTGTTGTCCTTGTAGAGGTGAGCAAAATTGAATTAGGTATATTGTTAATGCGAGCTTTATACTCTACTATTTTATATCCTGTGTCCAAATACAATAAAGAAATTGAGTCACGTCACAACCAGGAAACTAATATAAATAAGATACCATGATGGTTAAGTGTTAATAGTAAGGGTTCATTTCTTGAACACAGATAGTGTGAACCCCTGAGTCCAGTGAATTCGCTGGGAAAGGCAGGATTGTCCTAAGTGAAGCAAGAGGATTAAGAAGCTTAGTATTTCATGGAGCAACATCCAAGAGGCTAAATGTTAAGGATAGCGAAGGAGTGATAGTTTCAACAATGCTGACCTAGTCTTTCTAACACTACACAGAGTCATTTTTGAAATTATTATTCTCTAATCCCCAGGACAATTCCTAAACAGCACATAAAACTCGGGCACAGAGATGCGACATCTGAAGTAGAGTCACTTTGATGCTTGAATGTCTAGGCCAGCCCAGCAGGAAATGGAGCAGAGGATGGGCTGGAGAATTGAACACCCAGCACTGTCAATACAGCTAAAGATATTTGATTAGCAGGTTTACTTTTAATGCACCATTAGGTGTTTGTAGACATTTTAATCCTGCCTAAGGTTTATTAACTGTGCATATAGCTTACTTTTTCTCCCACTCCACTCTGGGGAATGCCACCTTCTCCTCTTATCTGGAAGATGTTGTTTTCCTGGCATTTAACAAGCTTTGCTTGAGCAGACACAAATGCTGAGATGCTGAAAAATTGGAGCAATGACCAGAAACAAGCTTGATCAAGTAATGATACAAGTTAAACAAGAAATCTAAATGTTTGACAAATGGACATGGCCAACTATGATGAGAAAAGATCCAAGGTTTTCAAGACTAAAAATAAATAAATTTTATATATATAATAAGATATATATATAAATAAAATAAGATATATACATACACATATATCCAACATCAATAACCACCATAACCCTCACATTTATTGAAGAGTTATTGAACTAAGTGCCTTACATACATCTTACATACATTTTTTAAAATTACTTCAGGTCCAGGTGACAGATACTACTAGCAAGAACTTTTTAACAAAGCAGTAGCCAAGGCTCCGAGGTTGGCTACTCTGCCTAAGATCATCCTGCTTGGATGAACCAAGATTCTAATCCAGGAGATCCTTGCATAAAACTTGCTCTCTAGCCTGCTGAGGTGAGCAGATTGCCTGAGCCCGCAGGTTCGAGACCCGCCTGGACAACTTGGCGAGACCTCACCTCTACAATAAATCAAAAAAATTAGCTGGGCATGGTAGCGCGCACCTGTAGTTCCAGCTACTTGGAAGGCTGAGGTGGAAGGATGGCCGGAGCCCAGCAGGTCGAGGCTGCAGTGGCCAGGAGCATGCCACTGCATTCCAATCTGGGTGACAGAGTGAGACTCCAACTCAAAAAAAAAAAAGCACTCTTAGGTGCGAGGCTTGATCATTCCATGACCTGCTTCTATTGTTTTCTCTCATTTTATATGAAAGCCTGGTCCAGCAAATGGAGTAACTGCTCAGCTGCACCACTGTATACATGGTCTTTGCTGAACCACTTAAGAGAAAAGCATAATGAAGAGTGTTCTCTATTGCCATGAGATAAGAAGAAATAAGTAAGACACACACGGAATAAAGTTAAGTTAGATATAATCATACCCATCTGGCAAAAAAGAGAGCCACTAAACTCACAATCATTTGTCTACTTCCTCGGGAAGATCTCACCATGAACTGAACTGTTGAAATACCTGTAAAGCGTGCTTACTTACTCTTTTTTCTCCACCCACTAAAATGCAATCTTTAAGAAAACAATGAAGAAAGGAAGAAAGGAAGGAAGGAAGGAAGGAAGGAAGGAAGGAAGGAAGGAAGGAAGGAAGGAAGGAAGGAAGGAAGGGAAAGAAAGAAAGAGAAAGAGAGAGAGAGAAAGAAAGAAGGAAGGAAGGAAGGGAAAGAAAGAAAGAGAAAGAGAGAGAGAAAGAAAGAAGGAAGGAAGGAAGGAAAGAAAGAAAAGAAGAGAAAGAGAGAGAGAAAGAAAGAAGGAAGGAAGGAAGGAAGGAAGGAAAGAAAGAAAGAAAGAAAGAAAGAAAGAAAGAAAGAAAGAAAGAAATGCTTTTTGTCTGTTCTGTTTACTGGAGTTTTTCAAGACCCTAGAAGAAGACTTGGTACTTAGTAGATACTCAGTAGTTGCTGGAAGTAAAGAAGGAAGGAGGGGAAGGAGGAGAGAAGAGAGATAATTTCAGGAATCTAAGACAATTCTGACTTAAATCGTTTCACTATCACTATGAAGAGAAATAGATTGGGAATAAGTTTGTACCATTTACTTGATTTCTCCAACTTCAAGTCTATGATAATTAAAACAATAGATTTTAAAGAAAGTTTGGGAAATTCTCCTTTCTACCAAGTTGGATGATCAAGTTCAAGATATGACTTAGGTGGGCTTTTTCAAGGCAGAATATAAATAATCAAACTGCCTTTCAGGTTCAACACCTCATTACGTTATTTTATGCTTCATTTTTAAAATCCATATAAACATGAATACCAGTTCCTAACTGCTACTGAAATGTAAAGGGTGAAACTGAAAAGCAGGAATTTCAGCTGAAGAACCCTAATGTGCTCTTTTCTTTCTGAACTTGCAAGGGACTTCATGATACAAATCTACTATTATTCTCCTAGAAAGATAAAATATTTTTCAGCTATTTTCTTTGGGAATGGTCGGTGACAAACAGGGTTGTTTGGCCAGATTTCTTTTGTGTTTTTCTTTGGTGTGTAAAAAGTTTATTTACCACTCAAGAAAGATCTTTTGAGGGTTGTATCTTTTATATGATCACTAAAACACTGTAATCAGTTCTGCATATCTGATTAGAGTTAAGGACCTTTCATGGATGTCATTTATTGTAAATGTGGACAATATCAAAAGAAGCCAATGTTAATAAAAGTATCCCTCCAAAAAGATATCAGAAGCTTCCTCCTTCTGCTGTGATAAATACTTCCAGGTGGTATTTGATGGACAATAAGTATTCTGTGCAGCTGGCATTCATAGCAGAGTTTGAAATTAGAATTTCAGATCATGCTGGCAAGGCTGAGTAATTCTTTAATTCTTTGTGTGAAACACAATTTGCTCAATCTTATACAGTTTTCTGACTTTAATTAAAATATACTATATGATATAGAAATACTACATAAACTTGCAAATCCCTACTTGGTGAAAGTTGGGAAAGGCATCAAAAACCACTATTTAATTATTATTTGTGTTATACTTTGTCAAAGGAATAAAACATTACTAGAGGGACCATAACAGTTCATACTGAGTTTATAGGAGCTAAGCATTTCAAAAAGATGCTGTAGTACTACAAGGCAGATGTGGATAGTCTTTATTTTTGTAGAAAAGTTATAAAAATAAAAACAGAAGTCTGCTTCTTGAGTGACTAGGTTTCCCCCAAATATTCTACTAGTCATATACTGTAAACAATATTTTCAGGAAGAACCACCTGGAGAGAATAACGCCAAAGAACAGATGGGTCATTGCTTTAAATTGATAATTAGTGCTTATTTGTGGGACTAGAAAAAAGATGAGGTGGTATGAGTAGATAATTACTAGAATTTGAAATATTGCCCATGTATCAGTAAATGTTTTATCTAACTGAAAATCATGGATAACAACAGGCACTTTCTCAGATCCTCCTGCCTCCTTGGAGAAGAGAATGAGACTGAGAATTTGTCCTCAGTACTTGGACTTCAGAAATGTCAGAGTTCCTAAATAGCAAATATGGTACTTAATACTACTAGATAAATATCAGTATTGAATTTTTAAATGCTCCCTAGTAATTTTTATTCAAGCTTAGAATAGAGGATGGCTTTGTGGGCTTCTTACTCAGAAAAAGTGCCTATTTTGAGCTCTCAGACAAGTAAGTATAAGATATTCTTCTTGGTTGAGTCTATAAAAATGTATTAAAGACACTCACATCTCTATTAGAAGAATATTATCAAGTGACAGGAACATCCCCAAACTGGAGTTTTCATAGGTTTTGTATCTTTCTGAATTCATGAATGAATTACAACCTGTATAACCAGCCAGTCTATATAAATCTTCAAGACAACCACTCCTGGAATTGGACCCAGTGCTATGACAACAAATTTCTTTTGGTTTCATCATTTAACTGTGCAAAGTTTTTGGTTTGCTTCTAAACTGTACTTCAATAAAACAACTCTGTCTACCTTATGTCTATAAATCTCATAATCCAAGCTACACTTAGGCTAAATACGAAAATAATTGCAATAGATAGCATTATTGTTCCCAATTAGTTACTCGCCTACATCTTTAATCATTGTCATGTGATATACAATGCCTTCTATTTGGAATAATGTGCTTCTTTGCCCAGTAGATGATGGGCTTGGTCATGTGACCTGTATTAGCCAATGAAACATAATGGATGTCATGTATACCACATCCAGTTTGGCCATTGCTACTTTTTCCCTAAGCCACGAGTACAAGAAGTTCCAAATAGTGGTAGCTCCTTTAACCTGGATCCGAGCAAGAAAAGGCATACAGAGCAAATGCACACCTATGCTGCAGCCACTGCAGTGAAAATGAAACAGGAACAAGAAATATAAATCTTTGTTGTTATAAATTATGGATATTTTGTTTATATCACCCCAAAATGTTAGCAAAAACTATTACTGTTTCTTAAAATGTTATTATCAATTAAAACCTATTGAGTTGCTAGCATATTCGCACATTGTAGTAAATGAATTCACAGATGTAATGTTATTGTCAAAACTTAGTAATTTAGAATCTAGAAAATCTGGGATAGCAAGCTCAGCAACATTTATTTAATCTACGATTCTAGTGTTTTTAACATAAAAAGTAATATCGTAGTGCAGTTTTTGAAGCCAGTGGGCTTAATTCTTCAGTCACAATCTGCTCCTTGAAAATCTCTGAAGACACCCTAGGTTTTCATGTTTTGTGATTTTTTTCAACATTTAGAAGGCCCCTATCCCCATATAACTCATCATTTCTACTTGTGAAAGTTATTCATGTCATGGATTTGGGTTCAAAAGTCAGTCAGCTTAAACTCTCTGATCCTTCCAGTAAAGTCAATTTTACTGTCTCATCTGCTTTCAGGCTACCTCTTTCTTCAGAGGATACTGGAATGTAAGCTCCGTGAGGTCAGCATGTTAAAAGTTTTGTTTGTTCCTCTTTTCTCAATGCCTAGAACAAAGCGCGACCAAGGGCAGGTGCTCTATATGTGCAATGAGTGAATAAAGCATACCATTTTCCGCATCCGTTTTTGTATCTCTATTACTCACCAAAGAGTAAACACTGAGAAGAAGAGGTCTATATCTTGGTTAACTTTTTATCTCCACAGAACCTCACGCAGTGATTTGAACATTATTTTAAAAATGTTTATTGCAGACTATCCTACCAGCTAAATTATCTGATAGCATAGTCAATTGGCCGATGATATGCATGGAAACAATATTAAAGGATCACAGATCATTTGTCAGATGGTCATTTTTGGTAAATGCATGCAGTGAATCCAAGAAATGAATGTTTTTTTCTTGACATTAATTTTTTCTAACTATAACATTAGATATCCATAGATCTCTAAATTCCAGATGTTTTGCTGCATCTGCAATTATCATAATATTCCTTTGATTGTCCTTCAGTACTACTCACTTTTTGAATTGGACTTTTCTGCTTTGACTCATAAAGAAAAGGTGAATAGGCATGATTGACTATTATACTTAAGACAGCTAAAACCTGAGCAAATGACAAAAAGAATATGCATTTGCCTGACCCTAGTGTTGGTGGATGCCTTTTTCCTCTATTTGTGATAGCTAAAGACTCAAAGGTCCTCAGTCTGGCAAACATTATCACAACCTACACATGGGACTGTGACCTGCCTACACTCCAATTCATTTATTCAAAGGTAGTCATTGTACATGCACGTAGAGGTTTGCCGTAACTTCTTGTAGGCCAAATCCAGAGTAAAGAAGGGCTTGGTTGTGGCTTGGTTAGTGTTTCAAATACTTCATCACCTGGCACATCTTAAAATCAGAAAATAGAATATAAAAAGCCAAATTTCTAGTATCTCTTAAAACATTAGATATGGGTGCTCTGGGACTTCAGTTCTTTATGGCAGCACCAGTTGGAATGGAGAAGTGTTTGTTTTCGAACCAGATGGAGCAAGTGCTCTCAGTTTTCCACAGTCCTGAACCCTTCGTACTATCTGGCGGCAGACATGCTTTTAATCTACCTACCTACGTAAACATGTGAGTTGGTGATCCCTGACTACTATGCTCCAAAATTGTGCAAAGTGCTTTGATCCATAGTGAGAAGGACTATTTGTGAACACACTTATCTTTAACATAGTTGTTTTAAATGTGGTCATTGGGGTCCCCATGATCTTACCATGGTGTCCTCAGGTAAAGACTATTTTCTTAGTAAAATACTAACTGACCTTCACTTTGCTTATATTTGTACTAGCAGTGCAAAAACAATAGTGGTAAAACTGCTGGAGCATTAGAACCAATCAAGACTGTAGCTTCAAAAAATAACAGGAGTTGTATTTTTCAATGCCACACACTCGTAAAATAAAAGAAATTCAGTTTACTTAAGAATATCATTGATGTAGCAATAAATTTTAGTTAATAAAGTTGTTTTATTAAATCTTGACCCTTGAGTACACAACCCTTTAATAATCTTGTAACAAATGGGATTGCACTTAAAGTACTTCTGTCAAATGCCCAAACATGACTTAGCCTAAAAGAGTAGCACTAATATGATTGAGTTTTGAGCAGAAGTAGCCTCATCTTTTTATGAGGCACCATTTTTCTTAAAAGAATGTCTGACAGCAAACTAAATGCTGAGTATTTAGCAGATATTTTCTTGAAAATGAATGAAGTGAGCTGTCACTTTAAGTAAAACAACAGACAGTGTTTGTTAGTAATGATAAATTTCAGCTCTCTAGCAAAAAACAAAAAATGAATTTGGAAAACTTCTTTGTCACAATGAGCTTGACAGCTTTTCAAAACCTAAAGATTTTTCTGATAAAAATGCGCATAATATTAACAAATATGACTTTTTGATATTGTATGTAATGAGCCAAAGCTTGGAAGAGTGAGCCAGTATTTCCCAAAAGTCTAGTGCATAGTGTTACAAAATTACTCACGAGTTAAAAATATATTGCAAGACAGAACAGTGCCTTACTAGAACAAGGTACAATAAGTTAATTTACGTGTTTTCCAATTTCATGTTGCAACCAACCTTTAAGAAACTACTGCTTGCCAAGGTTGGATATAGTATTAAAGAAGAATAACCACAATTATCTAGAAAGATTATTAATATACTCCTCCTTTGCAAATTTCAGATTCGCACAAGGTTAGACTTTCTTCACAAACTTCAGTCAAAACATATTGCAACAGATTGAATACAGAAACAGACATGGAAATCAAGCCATTTTTCTCTTTGGCCCATAATTTAAAATATGCAAAAATTTAAAATAATACCATTCTCACTGTTTTTATTTTTTTCCATTACAATTAACTTTGGGAAATATATCATTTATGTTAACAAATAATTGGTTCATTCTTACTAGTTTAAATTAGCTATTAAATAAATATTTGAAAAATTTGTCAGTTTAAATTTCTAATATAATGAACATCATTCCATGTAATCCACATTAACAGACTGTGGGAGTCTTCAATAATTTTTAAGACCAAAAGTTTGAGATTTGCTGCTTCAGCACAGTGTTGATAATCTCATTTATCTTAAAAATAAACATTATAGTTGCTCATTTTATTGTCATTTTTGAAAAAAAAGAAAATTATAGTCTCTGAATTATAATCAATAGAGCATTCAGAGTTTTAATCCTTCAAAGGCACTTATAATAATGAGGTGGATGACATGTATAACTAATAAGATATTGATAAATGTTCAAAAGACCATTTTTAATAGTTGCTATTCACAGATGAGAGAATTATCCCACTTTTATTTCTTTTAAATTTTGTCTGCCATATGGGTTCCCTCTATTGAGGTAGCAACTCGGCATAAATATTTTTAATTTTAGCAATTTGAAATTATATGTAATATGCAAATACATTTGCGTGCGTGTGTGTGCGCGCGCACGTGTGTGTGTGTGTGTGTATGTGTGTATTGCCTTTATTATATATATCATCAGTTTCTTTGGAAAACCCATCCCTGTGCTATCACAAGATTTGAGTTGTGAATGTATAGTTTTATGATTCCATTCTTGGCAACTGAGGTACACAGTCTGGATTGCTACTATAACAAATTACCACAAATTTAGTGGTTTAAAACAATATAAATGTATTATATGTAGGTCACAAGGTCAACATAGTTGACTGAAACCAACATATAAGTGAGGCTGCGTTTCCTTTCTGGAGGCTTTTGGGGAAAATCTGTTTTCTTGCTTTTTCCAGTTTCCAGAAACCTCTTTCTTCTTTTTTTCAAATGAAGCAATGGTGCATCTTCCATGCTCCCATATCCCTCTGATCACAACCAGGAAATGTTTAAAGGACATTTCTGATTACACTGGGGAATCTAAGATAACTTCTGCATCGCAGTTTATTCATATCTACTCCCCTTTTGTCTTGTAAGGTAACACAATCGGAAGTTCGGGGATTAGAATGTGGTCTTCTTTGGGGAGTCATTATTATGCCCATCACAGAGTCAAAGGAAGTGAGTGATCTGCTTCTTCATAAATCCCATCTGTGCATCAACATTACATCACAGCAGTCCTGTTGAATGGCAAACGGTGCTTTGTAATAAACAACACTTCTCTCTATTATGCTAAATCTCCTGAGACTTGTGTAAAAGAAGAGCACTGTATTCTGAAAACTAGCTATGTGTATCGTCAAATACTAGTTGCCTATATATAGAAAATTATTTCATAACTTCATTGCCTCATTAACCTTTCTTGCTGCACTTCTAGTCCTTTATCACCATGGAAATAACGCAGACAATAGTGCCAAATCAAGTGATGAAGGGCCAGAAGTGCAGCAAGGGGCTACACTGCCCAAAAAGTAAAATTATAGAGAAACAAAAAATGTAGACACCTACAACAAACACACATGCCTACCCCCCTCACCCTCTTCCAATATACAAACATTTGTTTCCCACTAACTGGAATCTTTCCTATCTTTTAAACACAAGTTGACTGTATAAAAATGTCAATATATTTCATTGCAGCTAAAGTTTCATTTATCATGTGTTGCATGCTTTTAACCAAGTTGGTCAATTATGGCAAATCATATTCCAAGACACTAATGATTCTGGATGGAGCTAGGACCTAAGGAGATTGTGCGGGACAAGATCATGCATTTTCATGTATCATTTCCTGGCCTGGCAACTACCAGTTTTACTCAATTTAGTACAGACCAGGCATATTTGAACAATAGGAAAATAACAGTTGATGCAATGACTATGAAACTGGGGATGATTTATTAAATAAAAGACAAGAAGCTATGGTACCAACCCCAAGCACCTAGGCTAGCCTGCCTCCCATTGCAAACTGCTCTATCTGCAACATTCTCTATCTGCAGTGACTGTATACTGCTCCACTTCTGGTGGTGCTTGGCCTCTGCTGTGGACATCAGGGTCCTGGCTGATCAAAGCCTAAAAGTTCTGTCAAAACTGTGAATTTCACCATCTAATAAACTACATGTGAAAACTGTTTTGTTTTTCTTTGTTTTGTTTCTGATGGCAAATCCAAAGGCTTCCTTCAGGCTCTCTAAGGAGTCTCACTAGTGCCCGCATTCCTCTGAAAATTTGAGAAATATAAAGTGGGCTCTCTGTGGGGGTGCAGTTTCATGTGACTGGAGACATTCACAATGAAGCTAGATGTTGTTTCTGGATGTTGTTAGGGTAGGGAGTTGCTACATAAAATTTTTGTATACAATCTCAGTTTAATGAAAACTGTTGTCTAGAAGTTAGTTTTGTGTTTGTTTGTTTGTTTGTTTGAGGCAGGATCTTACTTTGTCACTCAGGTTGGAATGTAGTGGCAGTGCAATCACGGCTCACCGCAGTCTCAACCTCCCTGGCTCAGGTTATCTTCTGGCTCTGCCTCCCAAATATGAATAACTGAGACTACAGGTGTGCACCACCACACCTGGTTGATTGTTTGATTTATTGTAGAGAGGGGATCTCACTATGTTGCCTAGGCTGGTCTCAAACTCTTAGGTTCAAGTAATCTGCCCACCTCGGCTTCCCAAAGTGTTGGGATTACAGGTGTGAGCCACTGCACTCAGCCATACAATCTAATTTTAAAAACAAAATTACTATACAAGTTAGATTTTAATTCAATCATCAAAAAAAGGTTTTTTGAAGAAAATAGTGCCAAATTAAGTTGACAAAATTTAACTTAAAATAAATCATAGACCTAAATGTAAAAGCAAAACTCATAAAATTTGAAGACGAAAATGTAAAAGAAGATCCTTGTGACTTGGAAACAAGAAATATCTCTTGGGAAACACATAAAAATATATAAATGTGTCTGATTATAAAACTTTTATTTTTCATAAGAAACTTTTCAGAAAATAGAAAGACAAAGCACAGAATGAGAGAAAATATTTGCAATGGATGTAACAAAATGGGTCCAGGCCATATACATAAATAATGTTTACAACTGAATAAGGAAATAAAAATAAGTAAAATTGTCACAAAAAAGACAAAATTGAATAAGCCCTTTACTAAAGAAGATGTAAGAATGGTCAACAAGCATGTGAAGAGATAGCTTCACTGGTAATCAGGAAAACGGAAATTAAAGCCATGATATATTACTATCTGCTTAAAAGAATGGCTAAAATTAAAAAGTTGTCAAGTGTTGGCAAGACTGTAGGGAAAAAAATGTGATGAGGCCAAGAATGTAATTAGAACAGTGAATAATCTCATAAAATCAGAAAATGTAACAGATGTGGAAGGAAATGCAGACAATGTATCCTAAGCACAGCAATTTAGATGACCTTTCTTAATCCGGGAATAAAAATCAAAGAATTTGAAGCAATTTTTATCCTATTTTGGCTTCCAGCCCCTCCCTTTTTTTTTTTTTTTGAGATTCCTGTAAAATCTACACATTCTTTTTGAGATTCCTATAGAAGTATACAAAACCATAAAATATTATCCCACCCCTCTTTTATTTTGCTCAAATTGTACTACTTAAATTCTGAATTTTTACAAAATGTTGGTAGTTAGCATTAAAAATGCTTTTAAAATGAAGCTAGCTCAAATACATTTTAATATACTGTTAGTCAGCATACCATCAATAATTTTCAGGAATGTATTTGAATTTAAATAGAGAGAAGTAGATTTTAAAATAACATACTACAGAAATTTCACTTCAAGTTACTTATCCAAGAAAGTGAAAGAGTGAAAATTCATTAAAATGCTTGTACAATAATGTTCATATCATCTTTATATCCAAAAGTCAAAAAATTGAAACAACTCAAATGTCTACCAATGTATGAATTAACAAACAAATGTGGCATACGCACACAATAGAATACTGATCAACAATATAAAGGAAACTACTGATATAGACAATTAAATGGATGCATCCTGATGGCTGAAAGCATCTTGACACAAAATACCACATACTGTATGCTTTAATTTATATGATATTCTAGAACAAGCAAAACTAATCTATAGTAACAGAAAGCAGAGCAGTGATTGCTTGGAACTGGAGGTTGTAAATGTACAAAGGGGAACTTTTTTGGGTGATAGTGATGTTCTCTGTCTTGATTATGGAGGTGGTCAAATAGGTATATCATTCTTCTTGAATTGTAAACTTTTTGGTTATTTTATTGTCCATAAATTAGGCTTCAATGAATTTGATTTAAAAACTAAAAATAAAAAAATCTTACAAGTACATTTACCCCTTGTGATGGTTAATTTTATGTGTCAGCTTGACTGAGCTAATGCTCAGATAGCTGGTAAAGCATTATTTCTGGGTGTATCTATGAGAGTGTTTCTGGAACAGATTACTATCTGAATTAGTAGGCTGAATAAGAAAGATTGTACTTACCCAAGTTGGTGGGTATCTTTCAATCTATCAAGGGCCTGAATAGAACAGAAAAGTGCAGGGAGGGCAAATTTGTTCTCTGATGGAGCCAGAACATCCATTTTTTCCTGTCCTTAAAATCAGTGCTCCTGGTTCTCAAGTCAAGTAGAACCATATCACCAGCTTTCATGGACCTCTTGCTTGTGGATAGCAGATCACAGGACTTTTCAGTCTTCATAATCACCTGAGCCAATCACTCATAATGAATCTCTCTCTACATATCTGTATGTATCTTACTGTTTCTGTTTCCCTGAAGAAATTGGACCAATATACCTCTACAGTCATGATTTCAAGGATAACTACTCTAATTACTTTAACTTGTT
Source organism: Carlito syrichta (assembly GCF_000164805.1). Classification (NCBI taxonomy): domain Eukaryota; kingdom Metazoa; phylum Chordata; class Mammalia; order Primates; family Tarsiidae; genus Carlito; species Carlito syrichta. The sequence goes on along the minus strand of NW_007133948.1, from coordinate 79,580 downwards.
TCAAACATGTCATTACGACACATATTTTCTTAAACACACAGCACATACACTGAGACTTATTTTGTAATATAACAAAATCCAGGGCATAATTATGTTCACTTCCCTAGGTACAAGCAGTCATATTTATCACATAATTACACAGGTAGGTTTTGCTCCTTTGGGCATCTACCAGCACATTTTTATGTGTTGTCTTTAAATTGTGCTGTGTACACAAAATAATAATTTGCATTTAAGAAAAAAATGATGTATCTCTAATCTTCTCAACAAAATCAAAAGATAATAAAATAACAAGCAATTTTCTTTATCTTTAGCCTGCATCTGGAGAAATTGAACAAAACACATTAAGTTTGTGGGTGCCCTTAAGTCACTAAGGAGTCAGAAATAAAGTCAAAAACTAAGTTTCCATTCTGCTGATTTTTAACACCATTGTATCTAATTCCCAAAGACTTAATAATAAAACATCAGCAAAATCACCTATAGGTAATAACATTTCTTCAATGTTTCTATGTAGCTTCCTCTAGGGATAAACAAGTGTGTCTATATCTATTTAATAATAATTCTAAATTGCATAAAAGAAATAGCCCTGATATTACTATTTTCAGGCTTAAAAATATGTTGACATTAATCTCACATTGATTATTTTTATGTAAGTCAATCCTATTAATACAAGTATTAGTCCCAAACCAAGATTTAAATTATTATCCCACCTCATAATAACAACTGGGTAACCATGAAACTTCAGCGGCCTCGTTAGAGGCATATAGTTATATTTTTATTGTCAATTTAAGTCGTTTGTTGAGATATAACACCACAAAATGCTTAAACTCTAAATTCTTTGAATTGCCCCTGTATTAGTTTCCCCAGTATCACAAACTGAGAGACTTAAACAATTGAATTTGTTTTCTCACAGTTGTGGAGGCTAAAGTCCAAAATCAAGGCATTAGCTAATACAATTAGTTCCTTGAGGGCAACGAGGAAGAATCTATTCCAGGCCTCCTCCTAGGTGCCTGGTGGTTTGCTGGCAATCTTTGGCTTGTAGAAACATCACCTCTGTCCTTACCTTCCCCTGTATAAGAACACCAGTCATTTTGGATTAGGGGCCACCCTACTCCAATATCAGCACATCTTAAGTCATTATATTTGCAATGACCCTAATTTCTAAATAAGATCTCATTCTGAGGTAACAGAGGTTAAGACTTCAGCGTATGGTTTCTGGGTAGGGAGAAGATACAATTCAACTTCAAATAGCTTCAATTATCTTTCTGGGAACTCCTTAGTACCTACTCATTTATACAAACCTGAGACATCTTTCCAGATGCTTGTTTTTAAATGAAAAAGTGGGGGAGGCTTTTAAGGTACTGTTCATTCAGCTGCCCCCTATCTGGGACCCAGGTATGGTTCTAACTTTGAGTAGAATTGAGCTTTAGACTTCCACCTCAGGAGACTGCAAACCTGAAGGCCTCTGTTGAAGGCCACAGAGACAGTTCCATGTGGCTGGACCTGTGGTAGCTGCTTTCATCCTTACTCCAAGCCCCTCCAGGGCATGAAGGGATCCCTTTTCCCAGTAGGAAAAAGCAGGGATGAAGCTAGAGAGGTGCTAGGTGTCCAAGGGACCAGAAGTGAGATACAGGCACAGGACTCAGGTCCCATGCAACACACAGCTGCCCCTAGCTTTTATCTACCTTCTGAAAGACAGAAAAACACCCAGACCTTATGTAATCTGCCTGTGTTTACCTGTCAGCCCACATCTCTCATCATATCCCTATTCCAACCTGAACTGAAGTTCTTTATGTGCCCAGACCTCATCACGATGTCTTCCTTTCACATAGTCATTCCCTTTGTCTACACCCTGGCCATCACCACCACTGCCACCTCACTTGGGTAACACCTACTCTTACTCTTAGTTTAGATGTCCCTCTAACACTGCACCTTGAATATATCTTTTATATAACAAGCCTGCACTGTAACTGCCTGATCACATGCTGGTATGGTCACCTGTTGGGTTCAAGCTCTTTGAGGATAGACAGAAAGGATGCCTCCTTAACTCTGCTAGCTCCAGACCCAACATAGGTTTGGGGCATGCATATTGCCCAATAAATATCTGTTGGTGAATAAAGGAAAGCACAGTGTTTGCAGATGATCTTGAGCATGTTATTCAAGAGCACTTGACAATTTTTGTTTTTTTACTTAATGTCCTGTCTTCCCATGATTTTGTTTAAGCACCTTATTTGACAAAGCCTTTCTTCACAGTCAAATGTCAGCCCCTTACTAGTCTCGAGGTGTCAAAATTGGACGTTTCCTTGAAGAACATGAGGGAAATGACTCTCGCTTTAAGCTAAAGGTGTTAAGGTACAGAGAAGAGAAATTATCTGCCCAAGTCCAGCCCACTCTTTGACAGAGTGGAGCTAGAATCTCAGTCTCTCAACTCAGGCTGTGCTCTTCCTAGTTAATAAGGTCTAATTCTGTTTTAGGAAAACATTCAAGATGCATGCATGCTACTCAAGTTCACTTTATGCTTTGGGAGGTCCAGGCTAGAGTCATGCCACTGGGTTCTGCTAATTTTATCTTGCATTCCACAGGCCACCTTGCCTTAAAATAAACTACTAAAGACGGTGTCCTGGACACATACACTTCTAATAACATTCAAATAATGCAAGCCAAACTGTTTCTCCAACCCTCAATTCTCTTGCTCCCATTGCCTTAGGCTCCTTTTAAATGCATCTATTTTTCTGTGATTCCAATAGGAATTTTTCCATCTCTGGACTGCAGAACTAGCCCCATGTGCATGTTTATATCAATGTGCAATCAATCATAGTTTGTTCTTTTCAAAATAGTTTTCTTTTTAAAGACCCAAGGCCATTTAGCACATTTTTTCTAAGATCTAAGTTTTGAATTGCTAGTTCAAATCAATTGGTCACTTAGGAAGGAAATTAACAATCTTCCTGATTGCAGATCAAGATTTTTTCTTCATTTTAATTACTATTATTTTGTCCTGAATACAAAAGTTTTCTAGGGCTGTAGAATTATACAACAACAGTTTGATAATGATGCTTATATGAATTGCTGACATATAGCATAGAGAAGGGACATCTGAGACGATGGCTCTTCTGAAAAAGCAAAAGTTGAATACAATAAAATAATTGTGACAAGAAATGCATTATACTTGTGCAATATCATAATTGAAATATTCTGTACCCCCATGCAATACAAATAAATGCTTAAAATTTACGGCAAGATAAATCAATAAAAGATTACCACCTAAACATCCTGACTGGATCATAACACACTCTATGCATGTAACAAATATTACACATGCCACACAAATATGTACAAATATAATGCATCAATTAAAAAACAAAATGAAAGGCAAATCTAAGCATGCTACACACACACACACACACACACACACACACATACACACTCCTTGGCAGAGGAAACTGTGAAAAAAATAACTTCTAAACCTCTTCAATTTCTGGGATTTTTGGTGTTTAGAGTTGCACTTTTATGGTCTTTATCTTGATTTAAACATTTAATTTTTTAAAAAATTTTCTTACTAAATAATACTTGATGCATTTATAGAATAGTATATGAATTTGTACAATGCTTTTTCATAGAATTTTTTATTGAGGTATTTATTTGTAACATGTGACAATTAAATTTTTAATAAAAACTTCACCTGTTATTTGATTTTAAAATGTCTAGCAAGAAATTGTTTATAAAATTTAACTTTGATTTTAAATTGTTTGTATTAATATGAAATATTTATTGTCTATTGTCTTAGCTTCTGCCTAAAGGAAGAGAGATTGGATGGCAACTTTCCTGCTGTAATAGACTATACACCATATTTGAAGTTTACCCAAAGGTATTTGACATTTTGAAATATGGTTTTAAAAGCTTAATTTATAACTTGCACAATGCTAATTTTTTAAAATTTTATTTTATTATGTAGATGTGGAGTACAAGTGAGGATTAACTACATAAGTAGACTGCACGCAGGTGAAGTTTGGGCTTCTAGCAACCCCTCAAACCCCCATGTGGTGGACTATGTATTTGACATGCCCCCTACTCTCTTCCTTCCCTCCATCCCCTAGTAGTGCCCAGTGACTGTTGATCCCTCCCTTGTGTTATTGTGACTATTCTTCAGGTTGCACTTATGAGTGAGAACGTGGGATATTCAGTTAACTGCTTCAGTGATATATCACTTAGTATGATAGTCTCCAATTCCATTTATATTTATGTATCACATTTTCTTTATCCAGCTCACATTTGTAGGGTAGTAGGACTGGCTCCATGTTTTTTGCTATTGTGAATAAAGTGGTAATAAACATGCGTGTACAGGTGTGTTTTTTGTAGGATGATTTATCCTCCAGCAGGTATATTCAGAGGAGAAGGATTGCTGGAAGGTCAATTTCTAGTTCTTTTACAAATCACTGCACTGCCTTCCGTAGAACTTGAACTAGCTTGCATTTCCATCAACAGTGTCAAAGCACTCCCTTTTCTCTGCACCCACACCAGAAGTTGTTGATTTTGACTTATTAATGATAGCCATCCTTACCAGAGTTAGGTGTTCATATTAATGATAGCCATCCTTACCAGAGTTAGGTGTAGTTTTGATTTGCATTTCTCTGATGATTAGTAAGGCTGGACATTTTTTCATATATCTGTTGGCTGCTTGTATATCTTCTTGTGAAAAGTGTCTATTCATATCCTTTGCCCACTTTTTAATAGGGTTTTTAAAATTATTCTTTCCTTTCAGCTCGTTTGAATACCTTATAATTCCTGAATGTTAGACCTTTGCCAGATATATAATTTGCATATATTTTTTTCCATTCTGTCGGTTGTCTCCCCATTCTCTTGATGGTTTCTTTTGCTGTGCAAAAGCTTTTCATTTTGATAAGGTCCTACTTGTCTATCTTAGCTTTTATGATATTTGCTTTTGGGGACTAGATCAAGAATTCATTTGCTTTTATGACATTTGCTTTTAGAGACTTGATCAAGAATTTATTGTCTACTCCGACGTGCATAAGAGTGTTTCCTAAGTTTTCTTCTAGAATTCTTATAGTTTGAGGGCTTCTTTCCTCAATTATTGTTATTGGCGGCTTTGTCAAAGACAATTTGGTTTAGAGACTATGCTTTTACTTCTGGAATCTCTGTTCTGTTCTATTAAGCTAAGTTTATGTACCAATTCTTGTACCAATACCAGGCAGTTTTGTTTACTATAGTCTTGCAATAAAGCTTAAAATTTGGAAGTGTGAAACCTCCCACTTTGTTCCTTCTGCTGAAGATTGTTTTGGCTATTTGTGCTCTTTTTTTGTTTGCATATGAATGTCTGTATTGTCATTTCCAGGTCTGAGAAATATAATATTAGTAATTTGATGGGTATTACATTGAATTTGTAGATTATCTTGGGTAGAATGGACATCTGGACCATATTGATTCTTCCAATCCATGAGCATGGAATGTTTTTCCATTTGTCCGTGTTATCCTTTATTTCTTTGAGCGGTGTTTTGTAGTTCTTATTGTAAAGGTCTTTCAATTTTCTGGTTAGGTGGTTGCCAAGGCATTTCTTTTTTGTGTGGCTACTGTGAATGGGATTGTGCTTTTTATATGATTCGCTGTCTGCTTGTTGCTGGTGTATAGAAATGAAACTGTCTTTTGCACATTGATTTTGTACACTGAGACTTTACCAAAGTTGTTTATCAGTGCAAGGAGGTGTTTGACAGACTCCTTAGGATTTTCAAGATATAGAATCATATCATCCACAAAGAAGAATAGCTTAACTTCCTCTTTTCCTATTTGCATACCCCTGATTTCCTTCTCACTTGATTGCTCTGGCTAGGAATTCCAGCACTATGTTGAACAGAAAGGGTGAGAGTTGTCATCCATGTCTCGTTCCCATTCTTAGGGAGAATACTTCCAGCTTCTGCCCATTGCCCATTGGCCGTGGGTTTATCATAGATTGCTCTTACTGCTTTGAGGAATGTTCCTTCTATGCCTAGGTGCTCAAGGTACCTTATCAAGCAGGTATGCTAGATTTTGACAAATGTTTTTCCTGCTTCTAATGATGTAATCATGTGGTTCTTAGCTTTACATCTTTAATGTGCTGAATTACATTTAAGGTTTTGCAAACATTGATACAGCCATGCCTTCCAGGAATGAAGCCTACCTGGTCATGGCGGCTAATCCTTGAGATGTGTTGTTGGATCCAGTTTGATAGAACCTTGTTGAGAATTTTTGTGTCTATGTTCATCAAGGAGATTGACCTGTAATACTCTCCTTGTTGGGTCTTTGCCAGGTTTGGGTATTAGTAGATTGTTGGCCTCATAAAATGGATTGGGGAGAAGTCCACCTTTTCAATTGCCTGGCATACTTTCAGTAAGATTGGTATCAACTCCTCCTTGTATGTCTTCTACAATTCAGCTGGGAAGCCATCTGGTCTGGGGCTTTATTTTTTTTTTGAGTTGGAGTCTCAGTCTGTTGCCCAGGCTGGAGTGCAGTGACATGCTCCTGATCACCACCACAGCCTCGACCTGCTGGACTCAAGTGCTCCTTCTGCCTAACCATTCTAAGTAGCCAGAACTGCAGGTGTGCACTACCACACCCAGCTAATTTTTTGATTTGTTGTAGAGACGAGGTCTCATCATGCTGCCCAGGCTGGTCTCAAACCTGTGGGATCAGGCAATTTTCTTGCCTTGGCCTCCCAAAGTGCTGGGATTATAGGCTTGAGTCACTGTATCCAGACTTTTTTTTTTTTTTTTGATAGGGAGATTTCTTATGACTGAGTTGAATTCCTGGATTGTTATTGGTCTAATTAAATTTTCAGTTTTTTCTTGTTTTAACCTTGAAAATTTGTGTGATGTCAGAAAATCCTCTATTTTCTTTAGATTTTCTAGTTCATAGTAATCTCTGATAATCTTTTGAATTTCTTCAGTGTCAGTTGTAACTTTGCCTTTTGCATTTCTAATTGTGTTTATTTGAACTTTCTCTCTCTTTTTTGAAGAAAACCTGTCTAGGGGACAGTCAATCTTATTTGTCCTTTCAAAGAGGCAGCTTTTTGTCTTATTGATACTTTCTATGATATTTTTGTCTTCTATATCTTGCGATTGTGATTTTACCTTGGCTACCTGGATTCTTCCACTAAAGTTAGGACTTAGGTCACCTGATCATTTCACTGAAGTTAGGATTTAGGTGAGCTGGCCTTTCCAGCTTCCTTAAGTGTGATGTTAGGCAGTTTATTTGTGATCTTTCTGTTTTCTTGATGTGTGCCTGCAATGCTATGAAGTTCCTCTTAACACTGTTTTTATGGCCCAGAAGTCATTCAGCAGCATGGTGTTTAGTGTCCATGTTTTTGTGTATTTTGAAGGGACCTTGTTGGCAATGACATTTATTTTTATTGCATTATGACCTGAGAAGATGCATGGTAATATTTTGATCTTTTGAAATTTGTTCATGCTTGAGTCTCCAAAAATGTGATTGATCTTGGAGTATGTTCCATATACTGATGAGTAGAATATATAGTCTGTAGATGCTGGGTGAAGTGTTCTATAGATGTCTATTAAATTTATTTGATTGAGCATAGAGTTGAGGTTTTGGATCTCCTTGTTGGTTTCTTGCCTCAAAGATCTATCTGAAGCTGTTAGTGTGGTATTTGGGTCTCTAACTATGATTGTGTGAGAATCAATGTCTTCTCTTAATTTATTTAGTAGTTGTTTTTTAAACCTGGTGCTCCCATGTTGGGGGCATATATGTTTAAGATAGATATTTCTTGCTGGTGGATTGGACCTATTCATTATGTAGTGTTCTTCCATATCCCTTTTAGTTTTTGATGGGTTGAAGCCTGTTTTGTCTGATATGGAATAGCTTTACCTGCTCTCTTCTCTTTTCCATTCTCCTAAAAGATTATTTTCTAGTCTCCAACTTTGAGCCTGTGGGTATCTTTTGCAGTGAGATGTTTCCTGGAGGCAGCAGATTGTATTGTTGGATCATGCTTCTTTATCCAGTTTGCCACTCTGTGTCTCTGTGTCTCTTCAGTTGTGCATTTAGTCCACTCATATTCAAATTGATTATTGAAATGTGAGAATTTATTCCTGTCATAGGGCTCTTATGAGGTTGCTTTGTTTCTTTTTTATTTTTGTATGTGTGTGTCTTTTCATTTTAATGAGTGCTCTGTACACTTGGTTAACTCTGCACTCGTCTATACTTTTGTGATGAGTATGACCATTCTTTTTTTTTCTGTGTTCAGCATTTCCTAAGTGTCTTCTAAAGGGCTAGTCTGGAGTGGCATATTCTCTTAAGGATTGGATCTCTGGGAACTATTTTAGTTCTCCATGACTGATGAAGATTAGCTTGGTGAGGTAGGAAATTCTTGGCTGGAATTGCCTATCTTTAGGAATGTTAAAAATTGAACTCCAATTCCTTCTGTCTTGTAGTCTTTCTGCAAATAAGTCTGGAGTGATTCTGATCCCTGGTAGGTAGTCTGATCTTTCTCTCTCACTACCTTTAGGAATTTTTCTTTCATGCTTACCTTATGGAGGTTGATTACTATGTGTCTTAAGGATGATCTTCTTATGTGATACCTTGTGGCATTCTCTGAATCTCTTGTGTTTGAATAATCACCTTTCTAGCAAGATGTGAGATGTTTTCTTGTATGACCTCATGGAATGCTTGTTCCATGATGTTCTCCATTTCCCTTTCTGCTTCAGGGATACCAGTCAAGTGTAGATTTGGCTTCTTGACATAGTCCCACATTTCCCACATCAAAAAGAATGCCTTGCTCCTTCTTTTTGAATATTTTCTTTATGTTTTTGACAGACTGGCTTAGTTCCATATTTTGGTCTTCAAGATATGAGATTCTTTCCTCTGCCTGGTTGATCGTAATTCCTATGCTTGTTATTGTGTTATTTATTTCCAATATGAAGTTTTTCATTTTCATTATTTCAGAATGGGTTTTTTTGAAATTGGCTAATTCTACTTTTACTTCCTATACAACTTCAGTGAGTTTTGCTTGTAGGTTCTCTTGGTTCCAGTTTTTTTTGGTTTTTTTTTCTATTCAGTCTCGGATTTCTGTGACTGTCATCTGGAGCAGGCTGTTCTGGGGGGGGGGGTTCCATTGTTTGTGCTTTGATACCTGATTTTTTTGTTGTTGTTGTTAGTTGGAGTCTCACTCAATCGCCCAGACTGGAGTGCAGTGGCCGCTCCCTGCCACCGCAGCCTCGCCTGCTGGGCTCCGGCGATCCTTCCGCCTCGGCCTTCCGAGTAGCCGGAATTACAGGCATGCGCTACCACGTCCGGCTGATTTTTTGATTTATTGTAGAGACGAGGTCTCGCCTGCCCAGGTGGGTCTCAAACCCGCGGGCTCAGGCCATCCACTCACCTCAGCCTCCCAAAGGCGCGGGATTATAGGCTGAGCCACCGAACCCGGCTGATACCTGCTTTTTAGGCAATATCCCTTTTTTCGACTTTGAGTGTTGCCTTTATTTTTTCATTGACTTCCTGATTGTGACAGACCTTTAGGAGGGAGGGGGGGCATTCATTTATGCATCTTGCTCCACCTTGTGGCAGATTTCTGTCACGGCAGATTTTCTCTTCAGCTGCTAAACTAGTCATCCCAGCTTTCAGCCCCACCTGCTAGCCCTCTGCCTGAAGAAAAGAGGGGGATGGGTCTCCTATCTGCTGTCTGTGGTTCAGTCTAGAAGCCTTCCCAATGAGAGAGCTTTCAGCGTTCCCTTGTATCAGTCCCTGTGTTCAGGTCCACACTCCACTCTTAGAACAGAATAGGGAGTAGGCTCCACCCTACATGAATGCGGAGCTTGGAGGTAGCTCTTCCTGATCTGTCTGGGAAGATGACCACCAGCCACTGATTAGCTGGGTTCACTCCACAGGCAAGTCTTCCTCAACTGTGAGTCAGCACTCACAGTGGCAGACCCATTACAGGTCCTTTTTTCCTCATTCCCCTTGGCCAGCAGTTGCCCACCACTATGCCCTGCCCACTACTCCTCTCAGGAGGGGCTGATGACTCGTGCATGACTGGGAGAGAGTGAACCATCCCAAAGCATCTGAGGTACTCTCACCAACTTTCAATTACCAGGCAGGGTTTCAGCTCTTTTGAGAGCCTGGCACAAGGTGGGGGATGGGGCACCCAGATTCCCACATCAGTCATTGTTTGCCAGTCTCTATGTGTTCACAGAGACCTTTGCTGAATGCAGGATGTTTCACCCATCCAAAAGTGTCTGAGTTGTTTCTGTCCATCAGTGGCTGGGTCCCCACTCTCTGCCTTGCTCGATGAGAGAGATGCTGGTCTGCTGCTCCACAGTGGCTATCTTAGCAGCTCCCATCTGATTTCAACTGTAAAACGAAAACGTATCGGTAAACATTGATCTAAGTCTTAATAACCAAAGAATGACCTTTTATCTAATAAACCAGAGTAGAGAATCCACCTGAATGGAGGATTCATAAGCACAAGACAAGATTAGCGAGAAAGGAACAAGCTCAACTAACAGTGCTTGCCACCTGAAACTATTAACAAAAACTCAGTCTGTGGTGAATGTGTTAAAACCACTGAATTACTGTTAAACTGCTCAGGTTTGCATTAAAAATTTCCTTGCACATTGGCTTCTTCTCTGAGTTTACACATTTTAATTTTAATTTTTACTTTATTTTACTACTAGTAAATTTAAAATATCTTTAAAATGTTCTCAAGTACCTAAGACATAATGTAGTCTCCTCATTTCTGTACATTAAAATGAATGAATATTTAATTTATTTTTCTAATTCTCCATATTTACTATAAAAAAGCACAATCTTTAACTAAAAACTAGTATATATAATCAAGACCGGTTGTTTCGTTCTGTCTAATGAAGCTGCCTATAAATGAAATAAATTATTGGTTTCTTTATATTTTATAAAACAAAAAGATATTATTTAAGGCATTTCTAAGACAAATTGCCTACCATGACAGTAAATGAAAATCAAAAGCTCTTCATTTAAAGTTTATGAAGCTTGGAGGCCAAGTTAGGACACCAAATCTTCTAACTTACAATTAACCCACTACTCCAGAAAATATTGTGAAAAATAAATTTGGAGATATGACTATACAAGGTCTGATAATTAAGTTTATGAACTCATCCCAGAAAAAGTGCAACATACCTCATTGCTGTGTGTCATTATCGTCACTTTCAAAGTACTCCCCTTGGGAAGCTATGCACCAGTGGCAGTGCCTAGCTTCATCAAAGCAATTTTGGAACGGCCATTAGAGCTGTCATTGCAAGAATGTTGGAGCTTGAATTAGAGCAATGAACGAACATTAAATTTCTTGTTAAACTTGGCAAGAGTGGAAGTGAATTAGGGACATGTGAGTCCAAGTTTTGGGGATAATTCCACGAAGAAAATGGCAATGTACACATGGATTAAACATTTTTCTGAGGGGGAGAGAAAGCATCAATGATGAAGAGATGTCAGGACAGCCAGTAATGATTCAAACCAACAAAAGCTGTAGAAAAATGTGTCAAATTATGTGTATTAAAAGTATCAGCTAATTGTGAGAAGCAAGGCAAGTCAAATAAATATTGATAGAGAAACAGTTAAAATTTTAACTGAATGTCTTGGCATGAGAAAGGTTCGTGCAAAAATAATCCTGAAGGAGCTCTTATATCACGACAAGGCATCAGCTCACACAGCACCGTCTATGAGGGAGTTTTTAGCCAGTAAACACAAAACTGTATTGTAACACCCTACCTACTCACCTGATCTGGCCCCCAGTGACTTTTTCCTGTACTCAAAGATAAAGGAAATACTGAAAGGAAGTCATTTTGATGACATTCAGGCCAAGTGTAATATAACAACAGCTCTGGTGACCATTCCAGAAAAAAAGTTCCAAAATTGTTTTGATGGGTAGACTAGGTGCTGGCGTTGGTGCATAGCTTCTCAAGGGGAGTACTTCAAAGGTGACTATAGTGATATTCAGCAATGAGGTATGTAGTACATTTTCTAGGATGAGTTCATGAATTTACAAGACCTCATAAATTACCTTGTCATACTAGCAGTACTAATACATACCAACTTACTGACTATTCCATATTCTGTAGCACAAACCCAAATCACTCTCTAGAGATTCCATGCCCTGCTTTCATTCCACTTGAATACAGGCACCTGGGATGCAGACTCAGTACATCTAATGCTAAACCCATGAAACCCACAAGTCTTCCCTCCTCTTATTGTATTCTATCTTAGTGCATGATGCCTCCATCCACCTGAATGACTAATCCCGAAATGTGAAAATCATATTAATATGTTTTCTTCCCTGTGCTCTACCACAGACAATCAATCATGATGTCATCACATTTGGCATAGTAAAAGATCTTGAGATCTGTCCAGTGGTATGCTGACAAAATTGTTCTCTGGGCAGAACTGTTTCTCATAGCACATGGAGAATGATCTAAAACTTTAGAAGATGTTTTGACAAGTCTAAATTTTGGAGAACAACAAATCTAAAAAGGTAAGAGGCAAAGCCAAAGAAAGTCTTCAGTACAGATTCTAAGAGATTCAAAGTCTCATGCTATCAGCCTATGTTGATCTTGGCTCACCTCTCAGTAATTTCCAGGGACACTTCAGACACATTCATTATAAAATGCTTCTTTTTTTGTCAAATGTGTTTTCTCTTCTCATAAAAGAGAAGTACATTGACTGAATTCACTTTTTAAAGTGTAAATACTGTTGAAAATTTTTCCCAATGAATACTTATGCAGGTTTTTAAAAATATCACGACCTTTTATCTTTAGATGTATTTCTTCTAACTCCATGAGACCTACAACTGAAAGATTACCATAACCTTGGACATCCATGGCACACTTCTACACTTCTAGTCACTACTCCACCAAGTGTACCCACCATCTTAACTTCTAACATCACAAATTAGCTTTGCCTGGTTTTGGACTTCATATAATGAGAATCATACTCTTTTTTTTTTTTTTCTGATTTCTCTCACTCACCACAATGTATATGAAATTGATTCATGTTCTGTTGTAGAAGAGGTCTGTTCTTTTTATTATTGTATAATATTCTATTGAATAAATAAACCACAATTTATCCTTTATAGTATTGGCAGGCATTTGGGTCATTTTCAGTTTGGGGCTATCACAAATAATGCTTTTATGAACACTTTTATCCATGTCTTTTGGTGTGGAGAGAAAGTGCTGGACTACAGACTATGCAAATATTCAACTTTAAGAGCTATTGACAGTTTTCAAGGAGATTGTACTGATTAACATTACCCTCCAGCAGTGTATGGAAATTCCAGTTGCTCTACTTTCTCACCAACATTTGAACTTTTATTTAGCATTTTTTTTTCATTTTAGCCATTCTGGTGGGCACACACTGTTATAATGTTATAATTTTATTTTTTGTGTCCTCAATAAATAAAAAAAATATTGAATACATTTTCATATGTTTATTGACTGTTTGAATTCTTATAAAGTACCTGCCCAAATTCTTGTACTTTTTTAGGAGTTCTTCCTTTCTTGTTATATTGTAGAAATGTTTGATATGTCTAAGTACAGACTCTTTGGCAGATAAATGCATTGCAAATGTCTTCTTTCACTCTGTAGCTTTCCTTTTTACTTTCTCAGTGATGATTTCTGATACATAAAAGCTCTTAATATAGTCCATCTTATTATTATTTTTCTTTAAAGCTAGTATTTTTTGTGTCCTATTATGGAAAATGTTTACCTACCTGTTAGTGTTTTTTGTGTCCTATTATGGAAAATGTTCATAAAAATATTTTCCTATGCTTTCTTCTGTATGCTTATGGTTGTGTCTTTCAAAAAGGTCACATTTTAGCTATAGACTTAGTTGTGGAGAAGACATTTTAATAATAATCAGCATTAATAAATGCTAGAAATTTAGTCATTGTATGTAAAGTCACAAAGCAGAAACAAAGGCAAATATTCTTTCTCTTGCTTTTCTTTCTGCAAAAGTGAGAAGAAAATAAGTCCAGGAAAAAGAAATAAAGAGAAACTTCACCCTGAATATATTCAAATGCCGTGATTCAAAGTCCTTGACAATGTTTCTTTCCCATGGAAACCCACTGGAGATCTCCACGTACTGATCCACTGGAGACTCATACTGCTTACTCCCAGGGATGCTGATACATATATCTAGGAAACTTCTGATCAATTAGGTGCCAAAGGTGAAATAAATATAAGACCCAGAATGACTATGATATCAAGGTCTTTGCTGGAACAAAAAAAAAACCCTCTCTAACTGAGCAATGAAATTTTCTACAAACTGCTGAGGCATTCTCTCACCTCTTCAAATAAAGGTATAAAGACTTTTAAAGGTGAACCAGTTATGTTATAATCAGAGCATCCTGACGCCCCTGACTATTTTTTGATACACGGATATTTTAAACAAAGACAGGAAAAATATATATGACCCTGTAGATTACTTGGGTTACTGGAAAACAGTCACTGAAATAAACTGTTGGAAATTTTAAAACTAAGAGTAGAAAAAACTGTGAGAAGAGTACTTGGCAAGTCTTAGAATTCCTGTAGAACTTCACTCATTGATATACTAAATGTGGCTTGCCATGATTTTGCAGTTGGCTCCTTTCAGATAAGAGTGCTCCTTCAAATTTTCTTTCTTGCAATCACATTTCAAAAAATGTTTATTTCCATGCTCCAAAAACTGGTAATGTGGCCAAACTCCTCATCTCTCTGTATTTTCAAGAAATAGAGTGAGACTATTACAAAGTGTGGAAGGGGAATTATTTGCCAACAATAACATAAGTAAATTTAGTCACTTTTTGATTGATGGCAATGTCTCGCCTGGTGGAGAGAAAACTGAAGAAATTTACGTAGAAATTAACATAGCTGAGCCCTGACATACATTGCAATGTGCCTAGCTACACAATGCTGGCTAATCATAGGTACTGAGGGAAAATAACTGTTGTCAGACAGTCCTAATAAAGACGCTAAATCATACATATCATAGTATCTTGGTGATGATGGTGAAAGGAAAATAGTCTCCCGAATAGAAGAAAAGTGATTAGTTATACAATAAAGGTGAAACTATACCTGATAAACCATCTGACATAAAATCTCTAAAAACTGCAGCATTAACAGGCAGAAAAAATAGGCTAGGTAAATCATCAAAACATAAACAGACCTTCATTTTATAGTCCCTTAGTCTGCAAGCTTTCAACTTCCCTGTTAAACATTTTATTCAGTTGGAAAAAGAACTCAGAAGCAAGACCTGCCTTGGTCCTGATTCCCTCCCAGAGATGCTATCTCAAGAGTGCTCTGAACCAAGCACATGGTAGCCTGGCAAGTTCCGTGGGCTATGACTGATAGCAGTCATCAAAGAGATAGTCCTCAAATGTCACCATCATGGGACAATCCCTGCCTGCTTGTTTTATCCATGATTGTGCTTTTTTACTTTAAAATTCACATAATAGGAAATGATGGGACCCATTCTGAGGATTGTTATCTGAGTAAGGCAGGCTACCTGAATTCTAAACTCTAAGTGTCCTGAATAAAATGCCCACTCACCTACTAATTTGTGGTACTAACTTGAAGCAGAAAGAACAACCAAGAAGCAAAGGCAAGACGGCATGATTTTAAGCTGTTATTCTCATTCCAGTATTCTATATAGGTTCCATTTAGTAAGGCATGACTTCAAAGAAATAATTCTGATTTTCAAAGACAAGTTTAAAAGGAATTTTAATTTCCTGATTTTCAGAATTTCAAATACAAACTGTGATAATAAAACTAATAGAATGATAAATTTTAAAATTCTTAGAATTCTTAGAATATTATAATACTGGACAGCATAGTGGCTCATGCCTGTAATCCCAGCACTTTGGGAGGCTGAGGTGAGAGAATTGCTTGAGGCCAGGAAGACAAGTTTACAGTGAGCTAGGAGCACTCCAGCCTGGGCAACAGAGGGAGACCTCATCTCTTTTAAAAAAAAGAATTTATAGCCAGGCTCGGTGGTTCAGCCTGTAATCCTGCACCTTTGGGAGGCTGAGGTGAGTGGATTGCCTGAGCCCGTGGAACTGCCTGGACAACAAGACCTCATCTCTACAATAAATCAAAAAATTAGCTGGGCGTGGTAGCGCGCGCCTGTAGTTCCAGCTACTTGGAAGGCTGAGGCGGAAGGATCGCCGGAGCCCAGCAGGTGGAGGTTGCAGTGGCCGGGAGCGGCCACTGCACTCCTGTCTGGCCGACTGAGTGAGACTCCAACTCAAAAAAAAAAAAAAAAAAAGAATTTATGACTAGTACAGGTATTCACTTATTTGAAACACTGTCTCTTCCTCTTAACAGTTGAACCTATTCACAATCGCAATTTCTCTACAAATTTATCTCACTTCCCTAATGAACCTGTTAATTAGCATTATTCAGAACAAATCTCTTTTCTTCTTTCTCCATGATCCGGAGTAATCTGGAAATGACTCTCTCCTTCCTTGACTACTTCCCCTGGGAAACTCTCCCTCACCTCCAACTCTGATTTAGATGTATCTCCTCTCAGCTCAGAGTCCCCATGGACTCTAGCCCTAAACACCCTTCACTGTCATTGTAGGTTTTTCTGTCTCCTTTATTGAGTTCCATGAAACCTGGAAGTGTGTACCACTGAGTTTTGTCTTAATCTTCCATACCTACTACCACATGCCTTATTTATCAACATACCACACATTTAAGCAATGTCACCAAGACTTGTCTTTAGTGCTTTAGCTGGTGTTAGGGTTAATTTTACATATCAACTTGGCTAGGCTATGGTGCACAATTGTTTGCTAAATCACTAGTCTAGATATTGGGCTGAAGGTACTTTAAAGATGTAATTAACATTTAAATCAACAGACTTTGAGTAAAGTAGAGTCTTCTCTGTAATGTGGTCGAGCCTCAACCAATCAGTTGAAAGCCTGAAGAGCAAAGATGGAAGTTTCTAGAAGAAGAAAAAGAAGGAGGAGGAGGAAGAGGAGAAATCTTCCTTAGGATTGTAACATAGAAATCCTGCCTAAGTTTCTAGCCTGCAGGCCTGCCCTGCAGCAACCAAACTTTCCAGTCCCCACAATCACACGTGCCAATTCCTTAAAACCTCTCTATTTCTCTCTCTCTTTCCTTTTCAGTGTACTTACCTATATAATAAAAGATAGTTATGCTTTACATATTATGTTAAACAATATAATAATACATATCCTATAGGAGATATAATATAATGATATACAGTATAATACTGTATATCTTATAGGTATGTCAATATATTCTATTGGCTTTGTTTGTCAGGAGAACTCTGACTAGCTAGACCTCTTTTCTGAGAACCAGACATATGTGTCCAACTGTGTGCATCTGATGCCTCATAACATATCAAATTGAAGTCATTCCATACAGAACTCCTGCCCTTTCTAGAGGACTTTCCATGTCAGGAACAACATCACCAGTCACACCAGCCTGAAACAGGGAGCTCTTTCTGACACACCCACCCATTCATTCCTTATGTGCAGCCCAAGTCATGTCCTGCCATTTTGTCACCTAAAGACCTCTCAATTTCATTTGGTTGTTCTTATGGCTATCAAAACTTTCCTAATTCAAGCTATTATGACCTCTAGTGACCTCCTGGAGTAGTCTTTCTTTATCTGCAACTTCTTCCTCCAATCGGTTCTCCACACCAGCCAGAGGTACTTCTCCTGAAAGGTAGCCTGAGCATGCCTAGCTCTTGCTTGTCAAAAGGAAGAGATAAAAATTATCATCATGGTCTCTACAGACAAACAGACTAGCTTGGTCTGTCTCCTGCCCACTTCAACAATCTTGGTCTGTTAGTTTTTGTAGGCATTGTGTACCCCTGGCCACATGTCTTTTTATGGTTATAACACCCTACAACTCCCTTTCTCCACTCTTCACCTTACTAATAGATTTCATCCAGAGGATCACATTTATGCTATATGCCCCATATACCTTTTTCTTCATAGCACTTATGAGAACTGTAATTTAAAATCATTCATTAAGTTATTACATTTCTTCCTGAACCTACTACATAGTAAATTAATGAAAGGGACATGTTAAATCCTTCCATTCATATAAATATCTCAACTCAATCTTCTTCCAAGTGCCAAAAACAATGTTTCTCCACAACTACTTCAAAATGCCTAGAAAGCACTTTTCCTCTGATGCTGCTTTATATGGAGAAACTGATATTTAGGTGATTTTTAAAAAACTAGTTGGTTTTTCTATTCTTTAGTTTCATTTCCACATAAGTTAAAAGATAAAGACTTAAAACTCTAAATAAATACTCAGATTCACTTCTGTGTCTTCAGACTGTGTGATCACAAGGGAACAGGATATTGCCTTTGAAAAGAAAGTGGATAACCTCATAAAACCACAGCATCTCAGAAGGCAGCCTGACTGGTGAGCTCAGCCTCTGGTTGTTCTGGGACAGATTTTACGGCACCAGATGGAGTAGGCCTGTTTGTTCATCCCCACAGGCCCGCACATAGAATTACTAGAGAAGAATTAATTACTGTAACTTTTGTGGTTGTTGCCCATTTAGAACAACTGCTTCTGCAGGTTTCATAAAGCTAGGACAACATGACGTCCTCCTTGGTGGGACTAGGGCCATTTGTCAATGTATGGAATGTGCTTTTGCACTCAGGCCCTCATCCCTGATAGGCCCTTGTGTCAGTTCACGGGTTACGCCATCCATCTTCTGTCTTCCTTACCACATGAGAGGAGGACCCCACAAACTCTACTTCCATCCTCCTTAAAGCATCATCTCAATAGAGTCTTCATTCATGTTGCTGCTCACTACCAAAAGAAACTCCCCTTTTTTAGTTCTGTGCCTTCCCCTAGTAAAAATAACTTCTGTCTTTAGCCATTTTTCTATGCCCCGAAAGCTGCCCCATTCTCCTAAATTTTGCTCTAAAAGGAAGTAAAATCATATTTTACATATATGATACAGCCACAGCAGTATCTAATACCTGTTACAAATAATTTCTTGAATTAAGTGCAACATTTTAAAGCTTCAAACATTAAAGTAGATTCACAAACAATTTCACAAATGTAAAAACACCTATGTTCCCACTAGGCCAGATGATTCTCATGTTGATGGTCAAGTCATGATTCATATGATTGAGCGGAAATAAGGAGCACAGGATGGTTCAAGCCTCACACTGTCAGCCTCTATTCTACATCTTATAGATTCAGTAATTCAGGAAGATTAACACAGCTGTATATTAAAGTGTGCTCCAACAACAGTTACTTTAGAACACTTATGTAGGTATTATGAGGGACACCAGCCTATGGGTAACTGTTTCCTATGTCATAGGCAAGGCAAAGATGAGACTCACAAATCAGCGTCAGCGTAAGTCCAAGTCTTGGAAGTTCAGAACAGATAGGAAACAGTGTTGTATGTATGATCCAGTCACTGAACCCCAAGGTCTATTTCTGGTCCTTAATAATTGTGCTACCCATTGCTATGGTCTGGATGTTTGTGTCTCCCCTTCCAATTTGTACTAGGAATTCATAATTCCCAGTGCAAATGTATTAAGATGTAGGACCTGTAGGAGTTAATTAAGTCATAGGGCTCTGTCCTTATGAATGGGATTAGTGTTCTTATAAAAGAGGCCCTAGGGAGCTTGCTTGTTCATCCCTTCAACCATGTGAGAGCACAATAAGAAAGTGCCATCCATGAAACAGACAGCAGGCTCCTAAGAGACATGGAATCTGCTGACACCTTGATCTTGAACTTCTCAGCCTCCAGAACTGTGAGCAATAAAATTGTATTACTTATAAATTACCCAGCCTAAGGTATTTTATTGCAACCAGCTGACCAGACTAAGATACCTACAAAATATCCAAGTATATTTGAGTATAGACAACAGACATTTCACCAATCTGTCATTGTTGTTGTTTCTGCTCAGTTTTTTCAAGAGACAGTAGCTCAGCTTCCTCCTCCTTGTGCTAACTACTTGACATGTCAGAGTCTGTCAGATCCTCTAAGTTCAGGGTCCTCCAGAAGTCAAGTCCACATGTACAAGTTTAAGGATCAGTAAAAATAGTCCTCTCTTACACTGTATTTGCTTTCTAAGTTAGCAGCAGAGAAACTGTATGCATATACTATGGTAGTTTCTCAGTGAGATTAATAGCATGGGCTTTGGCAACAGGTTTGGAAAGAAATATTGGTTCTACTCCTAGCTGTTTTGGTGACTTTAGGAAAATTAGTGAATTATGCTAAACCTCGGTTTCCAGATCTGAAAAGTGAAGATTGCAACTTGCTTATTAGATGGCTCATAAAATTAAATTAGTTCATAGGTGAAAATCACTCAGCATTACAAATAGTAGAATAAGCACTCAAGAGTTGATTCCTATCATTTTGTTGCAGTAATTGTTAGTATAATTATTACACAAATGTAAAAAATATGTTAGTGTAAAAGGGAAGAGGAAAGGAAAATAAAGACAAGGAAAAAAATGGAGGAATCTAAGAGAAAAATGCAAACGACCAAAAAAGAAACACTAAGCAGGGAATGAAAAATACGAAATTTTTATTAAAGGAGAGAAACAGAGAGGGAGACTTTGAGGTAGTAGATACCTCGTTTTAATTAGAGTCTCTCCAATTCTGGCCCAGGGTACCAGCATGAAATTTTTCTGGTTAAGGAAAGAGCATACTCTTCCAGATTCTTGAGTACACTTCAGACTTACTGAGCCAAAATCATTGAGTATTAAAAAATGGGGACTATACATGGTCAAATCTTATGTCTAGACAAGTCTGAAATATACACCAAACCTCTGTGCCATAATTCTTAACGGAGAGTACAAGGCTAGCAGGAAATCAGAATATCCCTAGAAGTTTCCCCACCCCGCTTCAAGAAACAAATGACTACTTCCATTTCCTGGACCACAATTTGTTCTGATATTTGTCGGAAACCTATGGTTCTGGATTTTTTTACTTGATAAAGACAGCACTATAAAGGAGAAAAACAGAGAAGACATTAACTAAAGGACATGAAGGCCATGGTAACATCTCTGCTTTACAAAAGCAGCAGCAGTGCCCTTGAGAAGGAGCTGGGCAGAGAAGGGAAAAAAAATCAAGGGTTAAATAGAGAAGGAAGACAGAGAGGATGAAAATTTTTTGAGCGGAATTGTTAGGTGTTTTGCATGTAAAGATATACTTGTAGCCAAAATAACATGCCTCATAAATTGAGTTAAAATAAATAATCATGAATTCATTTGAAAGGAAAAGGGCTCTATAAATATGGTGAAATTAATTTATACCAAATTAGCTTAAATAACTTAAAATGTGATTTAATTTCTCCACACTCATAAGAATATTTATTGTTTTATCTTATGTAATATGGTTTTATACACACACACACACACACACACACACACACACACACTGTATAATTGTTTTGGAAATACAGTCTTTATTTTAAAATCGTCATGGTTTTAAAGGTAAGATAAAATCTACAATCACAAAATAAAAATCGGTTAGTTGATTTTTACCAAATCAGATTGAAGTATCATATCTTATTGAATCAAAAAGGAATATTTTTCACACTATGGCAATATCAATAGTTCTCTATCAGGAAAATTCCCAAGTTCACTTTATCATTATATCACTCAGAGCCAAGCAGACATCAGTTCTCCTAACTGCTTTTGTTTCCCTGACTTGTCCTTTACTTTTAACTTGGTAATTATCCTCTTTGACACAATGAAGTATAAAAAGACAGTTAGAACTATTGAGATGTTCCTTTATGGTTTTCACCTGTAGTAACATGCTTAGAAAGATTTTTCCCACCCCTCAAATTTAGAGCCAACTCTCTTTAACTTCAGAATGGCTTCTAGTTCTGTCTTCTTTCCTTTATTTCATGCTGCGTTCCACAAAGGTTCCCTTTGAGACAGCTTTTTCAATTCAATCTGACTCTAGAAACACAGCTGCTTTGGAGAATATTGCTCACTCCACGCCTGCCTCTGGTTTTAGCAGGTCTTGGAAGGGTCAACATGTTACAGCAGATAGATAGTAACCCTGTCAGTTAGCGGGTGTCTGTGGAATGACTACCCTCTAGAAAATACTGAGGTAGAAGAGAGGGGGCAGGGAAGAGATCACTGACTCAGTCTCTATAATGTGGACACAAAGATTAAGTAGAGAAGTTAAACAAATATGTATGAAATTTTTTTAATAAAACATCTGTCATAGGTTGAATTGTGTCCTCCCAAAAGATATCTTAGAGCCCTAACCCCTGGTACCTGTGAGTGTGACCTTATTTGGAAATAGAGTCTTTGCAGGTGTAATTAAATAAAACAAAGTCATACTAGATAAGGTGGATCCTAAATCCAATGAGTGGTGTTTTTAAAAGAGAAAGGAGAAGGAGATTTGGACATGATTACAGAGGAAACCCGCAAAGGGAAAAAGTCCATGTGACTGGAGTGATGTTGCTACAAGCCAGGGAATGCCAGAGCCAACAGAAGCTGGAAATTGCAAGAAAGGATTCTTCCCTAGATCCTTTGGAAGGAGCATGGTCCTGTTGATACTTTGATTTTGCATTTCTGGCTTTTGAAACGGAGAGAACAAATTTCTGTTGCGTGTGTGTGGTTTTTTTTTCCTTTATTTTATTGTAAAGATATGAGGTACAAGTCAGGATTAGGTACATAAGTAGTCTACATGCTGGTGAAGCTTGGACCTCCAACTGGTCCTCACTTCCCTTGGTTTAGGAACAGGTATGCTTAGTGATGTTATGCACCCCTTCCTCTCCCCTGGCAGTGTCCCACTACTGCCAATGCCTCTCTTGCAGTATTGTGATAAATGTTCAGGACCTACTTTTAAGTGAGAACATGTGGTATTCAGTTCTTTGTTTCTGTGATAGATCATTGAGTATGATGGACTCTAAATTCATTCAAGTTGCTGCAAAGCCATAATTTTGTCCTTCTTTATAGCTGCATAATTTCTGTTGTTTTAAGCCACCCAGTTTGTGTAACTTTGCTAAGGTAGCCCTAAGAAACTAATACAGCCTTCCTTGCTCCTCTTTAAAACTTGCCAAGTATTTTATATTTTTATAAGGATGCATTTGAGTGCTCTGGGCTGAGTTACTCATAGAATTTAGGACTTCCATATCAAGATGGCAAGGCAGATTCATACTTTATAACCTTCCTGGCATCAGACTCTTAACAAAGAAAAATTGAACATAAAAATAAAAAGACATATATGATCCAAAATACAAAATAAATAGCTCTCTGAATTAGAGCTGGAACACAATTCTAAAATGACTAAAGGTGTTCACACCCCAGCTTGCTGGCCTCCCAGGATGACTTCTGACCTCCAGAACTGTAAAATAATAAACGTGTGCTGTTTGAGCCACTGTGTTTGTGGTATTTGTTACAATAGCATTAGAATAGGAATTCATTCAGCATTTATCAAAGGAGGTTGAACACAACTGCTATTGAGCTCCAACAGAGGCTAGGGTTCCTAGTGCCCAGGAAAAGGAGAAGATAGAGGTAAAATCTGTGCAAAGTCACTTCCCGGCTCTGAGGATGCATTCATCATGATCCCCCACAGCGTCTGAAGCAATAATTCCACATGGCTATATAGACACCTGGATTTAGAAAGGCAGCCTGGAAGGGCCCAGAGAAGTCAACTGCAAAATCCACAGACAGAATGAGTGGCACAGAAGAAAGAATATAAGAGGGAGAAAAAAGCCAAAACAAAGCAAAACAAGAAATTCCTACACAAAATATGCTTCCAAATCCAATTCTAAAACCACATGAAGAAATGTAATGCTAAGAAGGCAGCCAACACAACCAACATTCTAAATAGAAACTCACTCCTGCTGACATTCATATTTATAGAGCTGTTGAACAAAAAACTTAAAATGCGTATGTTGAAGTAACTCAAAGCGTTGAAAGCACTTTTTTGTAAAAAAGGATACTGAGGCACAACCAATGAAGATTAAAATAATACAGTCATTAACATGAAACATGCCATATACAAGATAAGTTCAAGGATGGTCAGAGTTGAAAAGTAACTCTCAAAAAGGAACTCACTGCAAAATAGCAGTGTAGCACAAAAAGACAAACTCTCTTAACATAAATCAATCCCTAAGATGAATATGTATATATGTTTGCACATATGTGTGTGAATATATATATATATGAATATATATATATATTCTATTTTTAATTCTGCAGCAGCAAATAGAGCCTGGGATTGATTTTCCTGTTTAAAAATATCTTCTTTATATAAGAATATATTGTTTATTCAAAATAAGAATATATTGTTTACTCAAAATAAGACATTGGATTTAGGGAGTTGTAGTCATGACACATTCTAAATCTAACGTTCCAATTCTAACATATGGCAAAGGAAAGCCTGGAATTTCGAAAGTCTGAAGACAAGGAAAAGTCTCCCATTTTCCTACCTTCTGGTATTCATCAGTTCTGTGAGCCACTACTACCCTAACTGCTGGCCATAAGGGAAGTATGAAAGGGTTATCAGTGAAAAAAAGAATGAAATAAAAAAATGATAAAGAATCCAAAGGCTAAAAAAAAAATTACATTCTGAAAATAGTACCAAGCAACACCAGTAACAGGAATAGAGAGATTCATTCATTTAAAATATTTTTTTTTCTAGACAGCCAATTATGTTATGGTTTCTCTTGAGAACCCAACAAACAAATTATCTTGAAGAGAATTTTGCTTGTTGGGTTCTGCAGTTTAATAAGGCAGCGGTGCCATCAGCACAGAGTTCTAACACGCCTCACAGGAGAATGTCTTGGACACACTCCGATAAATTAATTTTCTAATTCTGGCTCTGTCACCAACTAATTTGGTTTCTCTGGATTAATGATGCCACATCTGAAAATGCTGGGATTAGACTAGATGTTTCCTCATGTCTCTAATCTCTTTTAGGTCTCTAATTTTTATTATTCTGTTTCACAGTGATATTAAAATATTCTATATCCCTGAAGCCTTCCTATGTATGATTTATAAGAGTGTAGATTGAAAAAGAAGGATATAGCAGAATTCTCAAAATAAACTGCAATTAAAATAAGGGATTATTAATGTTCTCACTATACCATACAGTATATCCTCAGACAAGACAGAAGTATAAGTTTTCAATTGTTATTAATGATTGTGTACTACAAACCTGCCAGAATCTTTCAAAAACTGCAGAAATATATTGTAAACAACCTCTTATGAGCTACGTCAAGGTATAGGAAAGCAAAGTTTAAGTTTGGTTAAGTTTTAAATATTGTTCCATTCTTTCTCTTTGATCAATATAAATTGAAAACAGATTTATCTAATTCACTTCAAAAACCTAGTAATGGATTTGGAAGGCCAATTCTAGGTCCCCCAGGCATTGAGTAAAAACCAAAGCATGAATGGTCCCGTCAATGAAGCTGAGGCATGTAATAAAACTGTGACTCACTATGAAAGCTGAAAGCATACCCAGCTCTAAGAGCAATGTGGACTCCAGAGACCACATGTCACAGAGCCCAAAAATCATGGGAGGAAAATCAGAGAAATTCTTCATAGTTTCAAGAAAATTAGAAACAAAGAATAAGGACTAAGAATGATACTGGTTAATATTGGCAAACAAACTACTGTCTTAAACACAGTTTAAGTTAATTACTGATTGGATGATGGATATGTGGATTTTCTTTCATCTAGTATTAAAATCACACAGCCTTGCAGAAATTCATTAAAGTTACATTCATAGCCAAAAATATATTTTCTGGTTATTTGTTGCATAACAAATTACCCCCCAAAAACAGCTTAAAATAATAATAATTTATGTTACTCATGAATCTAGAATTGACTAGAATCATCTAGAAAGTTCTTGCTCACATTCTTTCCATGGCCGATTGGTTGGGGCTGGATCATCTTCAAGACTTCTTCACTCACACATCTAGTGCCTCGGTTGCAAACACTTAGATAGTTGGGGACTAGAATGTCTGCGACTCTGGGCATCTCTATCTCTATCTCTTCAAATCTCTTCCCCATCTTAATAGGGTACAGCAAAACTCTGGAAAAGCAGGTGAGTCAGAAAGTATTGCTGCAGTCATTTTCAGAAAATATAACCTAACCAAAATCTGGTTGGGATGAGATCCCAATGGTTTTAGGAAATTCTTCCCAGTTTATTAGGAGAAAATAAAGACTTTGGCATTATATTAGTTTTCTTTTGTTGCCATAATGAATTACCACAAAAAGTTATTATCTTGCAGTTCTGCAGTTTGATGGATTTCACTGGGCTGAAATCAAGGTGTTATCATGTCTTTATACCCTTCCGTAAGCTCTAGAGGAGGATTAGAACTCTTGTCCACTCAAATTTGTGTAAGAATTCAGTTCTTTGCTCACTGCCAGCTGAGTGAGATCTGTTCCTGGATTCTAGAGGTCTTCTGAATTCCTTGGCTCATGGTTCCCTTCCTCCGTCTTCAAAACCAGTAACCGTGAATCACACTCACTCTCACACCTCATGTCCCCTGTCTTTCTTCCATTACATTTTTCTGATTGACTTTTTTTGATGGAGAAAATTCTCTGCTTTTAAGGGCTCATATGATTAGGTTGAGCCCTCCTTGAAAATCCTGGGTAATCTTCCTATCTCAAGAACTGTAACCTACAGTTTCTTTTTGCCATGTTTGGTAACACATTACAAGGACTAGGATCTGAGCATCTCTCGGAGCCATAATTCTGCCTACCATAGGCATAATTTGTTAAAGAGACGTCATGACAATGGAATTAAAGAAATTAATATTAATATCTGATGATTCTGGGGACTCCATGAAGTGACTTTACATTCATTAAGCACATCTGTTTAAACAAGTGATGGCCCTTCTAACACATGGTAAGAAGCATAAGATTACATAGGGCATGTCCTTAGGTTCATAATTTTTTCTCAGTGAAGAGACCATCTCACTAAAATTTAATTAACTTTATTTTATATGCAATTGTAATAAAGGTTGCCTGGTTTCTAAAACCAAACTAATCCGGCAGTAACAGGTTACAAGTGGTAAATATCAACCTATAATGACAAGTGACATCTGGCAACGAAGAAATGCTTGAAGTAACACATAAAAACCATATCAACCATTCATACACAAATACAAACAGCAGTCAAAAATCATTTGTGGGCAGACATTGTGTATATGACCATATGTCATTGAAAAATGACTAAGGTATATTCAGAATATTTGTTACGAGTTTGTAACATATAGAAACAAGTTTACATTATTAGACATGCTAAGGAAAAATAGAACTGGGTGTGCATGCAGTGTAGTGGACATGTTGGCAAACTGGGCTGCTCCCACCATCCCTGCTGAGAAGGAAATGGACCATGAGCCCACCCTTCCTGGACATTTGTATTTTTGCAGTAGGATGTGTGACTAGACTGAGTAGGTTATCATCACCCCTCCTGGGACTGGCCTTTGGGCACTGAAAGAAGAAGATGAAGCGGTTCCTTAAGTGAAGCCATGATGTCAGACACAGGCTTGAATTCTAATAGCCTTGAGGATCGAATCCTACTACTTCCAGAGAACCCAGGAGGACTTTCAGTCTTGGAGTTCTCTAGTGTCCTTTCAGTTACTTCATCTATCTATTTATTTTAGCCTAATCCAGTTCCAGTGAATTTCTCTTTTTTGTGACCAAACAATTCATCACTAAGACAAAGGGGCAAAATCTCAGTCATGTGAAAAATAATCCAACTATCAACAAGGATCGATTCTCCAATGACTCCAGATGGCTGTCAAGTTTTGTAGTTTGTGTATTTTTAAAGTGCTTTTTGTTCAATATGAGTGTGTTTCAATAAACTATTCAGGCTTTGATTAGAAGAATATGATTTCCCACCTCAATAACTAGCTTTTCTTTACTTCAAATATGGCCCAATAATGGAATTTGATCAAAACGAGCTGAAATACAGTGTTTTTCAAATAACCTCCTTATAATTGGTTTTAATATATCTCAACACACACCTTTTGAAGTTGAGAGATTAAATCATGATAGGAATTATAGATTTCAAAGAAAGTCCCTATTATTTATTAACCAAGAAATCTATAGTTTTTAGAAAAAGATAATAAGTCATATTAGCATTATAGACAATGAGACTTATTCCTGGAAAAAAAAATCATTAGTAAGGTTAAAATCTCAGAATTTTAATGTTCAATGATTTTTATCACTTAGGGTCAAGGCAAGAATATAGAGCCCACCCCAGGTAATTCAGTACAGGGAAATTAACATGGGGCACCAGTAACAATAGTGTTGGAAGAGTTGAACAGGCCAAAAAGCAACAGAGGCAAGCCAGAGATTAGCAACAGCATTTGTATTTGCACTACACACTGCACACAGGGTTGAAAAGACCAAGGAATAGTCAGAGCCGCAAGACAGAAGGTGGAATCATGCAGGAGACATAACTACAGCTGAAGATGCCATGTAGCAAGAAAGAGGAAGACATAACTGACTTTTTTTTCATTGACTGCCATTAATTAGAAGCTGGTTGGCAAAGGAGCCGGGCAAGGTAATCTGCAGGAGTTAAATCCTTGCACATTGATCAGATCATGGAAGAGCTGAAAAAGTTCTCAAGGACAAATAGGCCAATAATCATTATAATGATTGTACAGATTTTTATACTTTAAAAATGCACTATATGTGAAGTAACAGGTATCTGCTTCTAGTGCGGAACAGTATTTCAGCTAAAAATCATGTAACTACTCCCAAAGATCTTTCTATGATATAAAAAATACAGATACCTAAGATACACAAGATGAGGCAAACCCTTAAGATCCCCTCCCACTGTGAGAGCTTTTCTGTCCTCCCAATAAATCTTGCTTCAAAATAAAGTGTCAGGAAGATGGTGGACAAGTCAGTCAGTCTATGCGAGTCCCGGTGTGAGTGAATGAATGTATGGAAAATTTTGTGTATGTGCTGGTGAGTGGGTGTATGAGTGACTGAATGAATGAGGGCTAGGGAACTGGTGGCCAGGGTTCTCCTGGTGCAGCAGCTGGTGCTGCAGCTGCTTGGCTTGGATACTAGCAATTCCCAAGATGAAGAAGCAGAGCGCCATTTAAAAAAATAATCAACAAAACCCTTCCTGGGAAGAAAATGCTGGGAGAGACTAAGGGGGGGCTGGTGAGCAAGTGGCCAGGGCCCTCCTGGTGAAGCAGTTGGTGCTATAGCTGCTCTGCTTGGTCTCCAGCACTTCTCAGGTGGCAGAAGCCCAGTGCCACTTTTTTAAAATGGACAAAAGTTTTCTGCAAAGAAGCAAAGGGGAGAGACTAATGGCTCCGGGCTCTGCCTCACCACTCCAGAAGGAGAGACTGCCGGCTTGAGGCTTTGCCTCACCACTGCAGCACCTGGTCAGGCACTGGCAGCAAGGGCTGCAGAGGAAGTCCAGGGACAGAGTCCCAATGGAGAAGATGAAAGACGCACCTGCCATCATCTTGAAAACGGGGCAGGAAAGTGCTCCAACTTGCTCACCATGAATCAATAGACCCAATCTCTGTGACTGGCGGATCAGCTACTCAGGGGTTGATTGTGACCCAGAGGGAATATCCTGAAAGCACAAACTTTGGAGGGACCTGAGGAGTGCTGAGTCTCATGGGCCCCACCCCCTATGCTGATCCAACTGCGACACAAAAGGTGTGGCCAGAAAAGGACAAGGAAGGACTCTAAAGAGATCAGTGGTGAGTCCAGGGCTAACTTGAACCCCCCCCCCCCCAGCAATCCTCTGAATGTCAGACCCACATATCTGGGCCATGACTGAGAGGGACAAACCCAGGCGGAACCTGGACTTCAGTTGCAATAGGAGAACTCCATTCCAGGATAGGCCTGACTGGATCAGCCCCAGCAAGTACATACCTGGGGAAGAGACAATACTGCACCTCCCACTGGAGGGGATTTCTCTGATCATACGAGAGTGGGAGGGGAGGACTACAGCCCCACCCACCCCCACTGCCTCTCCTGCTTCCCTTCTCTGGACACTAGAGAGAGTGAATGAAGCAGAAGCTCTAGAGGAGACAGCAGAGCAGACAAGAGGAACAATTACAGAAACTGCCACAAAAGGGCAGGGGTTTTTTTTCTTTTTCTAATTTTATTTTTAAAGTTTTTTTGCCTCTTAGTTTATCTATTTTAGAAATATTTTTCCTTTGTGCATAAATGTGTATGTGATGGTTTGATCGGAATACCCTAACCCCACATTTTAATTCTTTTCTTTTTTATCTTTTTTTTATTCTTTTGTATTTTGTTTTCTGTTTATGTGTGTATGTGAATGATTGAGTTTTCATCTTTCAGGGTTTTTTTTTATAATCAATATTTTTTATTATGATATTGTGGGGTACAGTTAAGGGTTAGGTATACAAATATGCTTCATTCAGGCACCCATGTTGATAAGAGGTGACTCCCCTTCCCCAGACAGATGTTTACTACCATTAATCCCATTTCCCTTGCCCTCCCCACCTATAGTTTCCCACCACTGTGAGTCACTTTCTTATGGTAAAACATTGGATGATCAAGGTCCACTATATGAGTGAGAACATGTGATACTCAGATCTTTGTTTCTGTGAGAGGTCACTCAGTATTATAGACTGTAGTTCCATCCAGGTTGCTGTGAAATTCATGATTTTGTTCTTTTTTATGGCTGCATAGTATTCCATTGTGTATATGTACCACATTTTTTAATCTAGTACTCTTTTTATGGGCAGCATGGTTGCTTCCAGGTTCTTGCTATTGTGAACAATGTTGCAATAAAGATACGTGTGCAGGTATCTTTTTGATAGAGTGATTTGAGTTCTTCAGGGTACATTACCAGTAGGGAGATTGCAGGGTCATATGGGAGGTTGATATTTAGAGTTTTTAGGAATTGGCACACTGCTTTCCACAGAGGTTGCACTAGTTTACACTCCCACCAACAGTGTAGAAGTGTTTCCTTTTTGCCACACCTCTCCAGCAACTGTTACTTTTTGAGTTATTGATAATTGCCATTCTGACTGGAGTTAGGTGGTATCTCAATGTGGTTTTGATTTGCATCTCCCTGATGATTACTGAGGTTGAACATTTCTTCATGTGTCTGTTGGCTGCTCGGATGTCTTCCTTTGTGAGTGTCTGTTCATATCTTTTGCCCATTTTATAATGGGGTTGTTTGTTTTTTTCTTTTCAACATGTTTGAGTTCCTTGTAGATCCAAGATGTTAAGCCTTTGTCAGGTCTGAGTTGGCAAATACTTTTTCCCAGTCTGTAGGCTGTCTCCCTGCTCTCTTGATGGTTTCTTTGGCTTTGCAGAAGCTTGTTAGTTTAATGAAGTCCCACTTATCTATCTTATCTCTTCTGGCCTGTGGGTTTCGGGTTTTGTTGAGGAATTGGATGCCAGTTTCAATTTCCATGAGGGTATGTCCTTCATTTTCTAAGGTTCTTATGGTTTGAGGTTTTACATTTAGGTCTCTGATCCATTTGGAGTTAATTTTTGTGTATGCGGATAGATAGGGGTCCTGTTTCAACCTTCTGCGTGTGGTCAGTCAGTTTTCCCAGCACCATTTACTGAATAGCTTCTCCTCTCCCCAGTTGCAGGTGGTGGAGGCTTTGTCAAAGATGAGTTGGTTGAGAAATTGTTTCACTTCAGGAATCTCAATTCTATTTCATTGATCTATATGTCTGTTCCTATACCAGTACCAAGCTGTTTTGATGATTGTAGCTTTATAGTAAAGTTTGAAGTCTGTAATGTGATACTGCCTGCTTTGTTTTTTTTTTTTTGCTGAGGATTGTTCTGGCTATTCTTGGTCATTTGTGTTTCCATATGAATTCCTGTGTTGCTTTTTCTAGGTCTGAGAAGAATGTTGCTGGTAATTTGATGGGTATGGCATTGAATATGTAGATTGCCTTAGGTAAGATGGACATCTTCACAAAGTTGATTCTTCCAACTCATGAGCATGGGATGTTTTTCCACTTGTTGGTGTCATCTTTGATTTTGAGCAATGTTTTGTAGTTTTCATTGTAAAGTTCTTTCACGGCTCTGGTTAAGAGGATGCCAAGGTATTTCATTTTTTTCTGGCTATTGTGAATGGAACTGTGATTTTTATTTGGGTTTCTGTTTGTTCATTATTGATGTAAAGAAATGCGATTTTCTTTTGCACATTTATTTTATATCCTGAGACTTTGCCAAAGGTCTTTATCAGTGTAAGGAGGTTTTTGACAGATTCTCTTGGGTTTTCAAGGTATACAATCATGTCATCTGCAAAGAGAGATAACTTAACTTCCTCTTTATCTATTTGGATACCCCTGATTGCCTTCTGTTCTCTGATTGCTCTAGCCAGGACTTCCAATACTATATTGAACAGGAGAGGTGAGAGTGGACATCCTTGTCTTGTTCCAGTTTTCAGGGGAAATGGTTCCAATTTTTCTCCATTTAGGAGTATGCTGGATGTGAGTTTGTCGTAGATGGCTTTTACTACTTTGAGGTATGTTCCCCGCATGCCTAGATGTTCGAGGGTTTTTATCAAGAAGGGGTGTTGGATGTTATCCAAAGCTTTTTCTGCATGTAATGATATAATCATGTGGTTTTTGCTATGACATCTGTTGATGTATTTAATTACATTTATGGTTTTACGAATGTTGAACCAGCCTTGCATCCCAGGGATGAAGCCTACTTGGTCATGATGGATGATTTTTGAGATGTGTTGTTCAATCTAGTTTTCTAGGATCTTGTTGAGAATATTAGCATCTATGTTCACCAAAGATATTGGCCTGTAGTTCTCTTTCTTTGTTGGGTCTTTGCCTGGCTTGTATATCAATGTGATGTTAGCTTTGTAAAATGATTTAGGGAGAGTTCCATCTTTCTCAATTGCCTGAAATACCTTCAGTAGGATTGGTATCAGCTCCTCCTTCAATGTCTTGTAGAATTCTGCTGGAAAGTCATCTGGTCCAGGGCTTTTTTTTTTTTTTTTTTGTAGGTAGTTTTCTTATTATGTAGTCAATTTCCTTGATTGTTATTGGTATTTAGGGTCTCAATTTCTTCTTGTTTCAACCTAGGCAGGTTATGTGATGACAGAAAGTCCTCCATTTCCTTGAGGTTTTCAAGTTTGTTTCCATACAAGTGTACATAGTAGTCTCTAATGATCTTTTGTATTTCTTCAAGGTCAGATGAGACTTCATCTTTTGTGTTTCTGATTGTGCTTATTTGGGTTTTTTTCTCTTTTTCTTGGTCAGTCTAGCTAGGGGACCATCAAACTTGTTTATCCTTTTGAAGAACCAGCTTTTTGTTTCATTGATTTTTTTTGTATTATCTTTTTGTCCTCTATGTCCTGGATTTGAACTTTTATTTTGGTGATCTGGATTCTTCTGCTGAAATTAGGGTTTTTGTAGTCTTGCTTTTCCAGCTTCCTTAGGTGGCTTGTTAGGCTGTTAATTTGTGATCCTTCCATTTTCTTTATGTGCGTTTGTAGGGATATAAATTCCCTTCTTACTACAGCTTTCATGGAGTCCCAGAGATTTTTGGTAAGATGTTTCTTCATTTTCATTTGTTTCCAGGTATCGTTTGATCTCTGTTTTGATTTCATCATTGAGCTAGGAGTTGTTTAGCATCATGCTGTTTAGTGTCCATGTTTTGTGGGTTTGGGGGGACCTTGTTGGTGTTAATGTTTATTTTTATTCCACTGTGATCCGAGAAGGTGCATGGTAGAATTTCGGTCCTTTTAAATTTGCTTATGCTTGATTTATGGTCAATTATGTGATCGATCTTAGAATACGTTCCATGCAGAGATGAGTAGAATGTGTATTCTGTGGTCTTTGGATGGAGAGTTTTGTAGATATCAATAAAGTCAATTTGGTCAAGAGTCACATCGAGGTTCTGGATCTCATTGCTGATTTTTTGTCCTGATCATCTGTCTAGGGATGTGAGTGGGGTATTAAAGTCCCCAGTAATGATTGTGTTAGAGTCAATATCTTTCTTTAGTTTTCCTAGAAGTTGCTTTATGAAAGGTGGCATACCTATGTTGGGTGCATATATGTTTAGGATAGATATTACTTGTTGATGGAGTGAACCTTTTATCATTAAGTAGTGGCCCTCTGTATCTTTTTTAATTTTTGATAGCTTAAATGGTATTTTGTCTGAAATTAGGATCGTGACTCCTCCTTTCTATTATGTTCCATTCACCTAAAAATTTGTTTCCCATCCTCTTACTTTGAGTCTGTGCATGTCCTTTCTAGTGAGATGGGTCCCTTGAAGGCAGTATATTGTTGCCTGGTGATATTTTATCCATTTTCCCATTCTATGTCTTTTCAGTGGTGCATTTAGTCCATTCACATTCAGGCTAATTATTGAAATGTGAGAGTTCGTACTTATCATAAAGTTCTTATAGAATTGTTGTTCTTCCACTTGGTTTTTTGTCTTTCTTTTGGTTTTGGGGTTGGTTCATGTTATTTTATTCTTTTTCCTGTTCTCTTGTGAAGAATGTTGTTCTTTTTTCCTTTTCTTCTGTGTTTAGTACTTTCTTAAGTGTTTCATGTAGAGGTGGTTTGGCTGCAGCGTAAGTTCTTAGGGATTGGATACCTGGGAGAGATTTTAATTCTCCCTCGCTGATGAAGCTTAACTTGGCTGGGTAGGTTATTCTTGGTTGAAATTGTTTATCTTTTAGAACTTTGAAGATAGTACTCCAGGCTCTCCTAGCCTGCAGGGTTTCTGTAGATAAATTTGCTTCTATTCTGTTTGGTCTTCCATGGTAGGTGATCTGGCCTTTTCTCTTGCTGCCTTTAGGATTTTTTCTTTTATACCTACTTTGTTTAGGCAAATTATTATGTGTCTAGGAGTTGTTCTTCTCACTTGTTGTCTCTCAAAGGTTTTATGAATCTCTTGTGTTTGAATTTTTGCATCATTGATTAGATAAGGGAAGTTTTCTTGAATAATCTCATGGAAAGTTTGTTCCAGTGTGGTCTCTGTCTCTCTTTCTGCCTCAGGAAGGCCAATTACTCTTAGGTTCAGTCTCTTGAAGTAATCACTCATCTCTTGAAGGTTTTGTTCTGTCTTTTTGAGCTTGTTTTCTGTGTTTTTTTTTTTTGAGTTGGAGTCTCACTCTGTCATCCAGACTGGAGTGCAGTGGCCGCTCCCAGCTACTGCAGCCTTGACCTGCTGGGCTCCGGCAATCCTTCCACCTCAGCCTTCCAAGGAGCTGGAATTACAGGCGTGCGCTTCCACGTCCAGCTGATTTTTTTATTTATTGTAGAGATGCGGTCTTGCTGCCCAGGCAGGTCTCGAACCCACGGGCTCAGGCAATCCACTCACCTCAGCCTCCCAAAGGCACGGGATTACAGGCTGAGCCACCAAGCCCAGCATTTTCTGTGTTTTTAAGAGTTTGGGTTAGTTCTATATTTTGGTCTCAAGCTCTGAGATTCTTTCTTCTGCTTGGGTAATTCTGCTTTCCATGCTTATCAATTTGTTATTTATTTCATTCACAGTATTCTTTATTACTGTTATCTCAGATACCAGCTCTTTCCTAGTTTCTTCTTATCTTTCCTCAATTCTTTTTAATCTCTCCATTAATGTCTTGATATCTACATTTGTAGTTTGGGACCAGTCATTCTGGGGGCTCTTCACTGTTTGCATTCTGAAGTCAGTTCACTCAGTGTCTGCCCTCCCAGGGTCTGGGAGAGACTCATATTCTTCTTTTGGTTTTTCTTCATTTGTGTAGATTTTTCTCTCTCCCCCTTTTCTTCCCCTTCTTTAATTTTGTTTTTCAGGGAAGGTGGGGTTGCTTTTGTTTCAGTTGTACAATCTCCTGTTTTTCCTTATGAGGGTCCTCTGGCTTTGTTCACTTTTGAGGTTGGAGTGTGGGCTGTGGGCTGTACTTTTTGCAGTTTTGAGGTTTAATTGAGGGGGAAGCTGTGATTCAGAATCTATATGCTGATTCCAGCATCCACCAACAGGTGTATGGACACACAGGAACCTATTTCCCACTGCCTACAATCTGTCTGTGCAACAGTATGTAGGTTTGGTCCCTGGATCAAAAGGAGGTGCAAAAGAGGAAAATAATGGAGGAAGGGGGGGTCAATAGGAAGTTAGAAAGAGAGAAGAGTGAGAGGGAAAACAGACATACATACCAACTAACAAATGAAAAAGAGGCATAAGGCTCGAGAGAAGTGAAAAAACACGTGAGCAAAATTCCCTAAAGATACTGATTGCTACACAGAGACAGACCAATAAAATCATGAAACAGATAGTGTAAGTCAGAAAGCCAACAAAAGTGAGCAAAACAAACAGTCAAAATGATAAAATCAAAAGTCAAAATAAGAGATCAGACTAGCTCTGGAATTTTTCCTGGGTGTCTAAAGTCTCTTCAACTCTGATCTCCAGCCTCTCCCCCTTTGTTTCCCTTCCAGTCAGCTAGATTTACTGGCAGCTTGGGTTTGGTTTTTTTTTAGCCTGCTGCCTGGGAGGTCTATGATGTTGCCTTTTTCCTGATTCAGCAGGGGAGGGGCTTTGTCTCCTGTTTAGCAATGTTACCTTAGGAACCAAGGTGGAAGCTGCTAATAGGTAGGCAGAGCAATGCAAATCCTTGCCTGGAGAATGGCCAAGATAGCAGCTTCACTTTCACGGATCTTTTCTCTCCACTCATCTGGGTTCCTGTGTCATCCACTGTGATGGACTGTGCTGGAGTGAGAAGCACCGGGGATCAGCTGCACAGCTGGGAGCTGGGTTCGGTGTCCACCAGCAGGCTGGGGCAAAGGAGGAGGTCAGGAGTTCCCTCCTCTGGAGCTGAGAGCCTCCAATCAGCACCTCCTTAAAATATGCTGTTCCCTTACACAAGCATGGGATCGCACATTGAGTGCCTCAGCCAGGGTAGGCCCAGAGCTCCAGAGTTCCAAAGCTCCAAAGGGCAGGTGGTGGGTGGCAAGAATGGCCCTGGG
This sequence comes from Carlito syrichta, assembly GCF_000164805.1. NCBI lineage: Eukaryota > Metazoa > Chordata > Mammalia > Primates > Tarsiidae > Carlito > Carlito syrichta. The sequence goes on along the minus strand of NW_007133948.1, from coordinate 42,721 downwards.
TCCCTCACAGGGTACTTCAGCCAGAAATGGGACCAGTATCTTTGAGGGGTGGGCTCCCAGAGCCTCCCTGGGTGACCGGCAGCTTGGTGCTGGGTGCTGGGTGAGATGATGTAGCCAGGGAGGGAGCTGAGACTGCATGGACAGGAGTCACATATTCTGGAGCAGCAACAGCTGGAGGCCTCAATACCCGGCCCTGCATGGGACCAAAGGTCCCCAGGCCTCGGACCAGTGTAGCTGGTGGTGGGCAGGGGAGTGGGGGAAGAAAAGTAAGACTCTTTTTGGGAACTCACTTTCGGAGAATCTCACAAATCCACCTATGCTGTCGCCATCTGACCGGAACTCCCTCAGGGTTTTTTTTTTGTTGTTGGTTTGTTTTTGCTCTTTTGTTCTTCTCTTTTTTATTTTTATTTTTTAGTTTAAAGTGTATGTGAATATATATGTGAGTGCTCAATCTGAATTCCTTTTTTTTCAGTCTTTCTCTTTTTCTTCGCCATTTATTTTATGCTAGGATTGTGTGCTTGTGTTTAGTTTTCTTGATTTTTTGTTGCTGTTTGTTTTGTTTCACTTTGTTAATATTCCAGTTTGTTTTGGAGTGTGTATGTTTGTGTGTATGTGTGTGTGTGTTCAATTGTTTTTTGCTTTGGTTTCTGCTTTCATTGGTCTGTGTTTTTTTTCTTTTTTAAAATTGTTGTCCATCTTATTTCATTCTATTTTTCTCTGTTCTCCTCATTGTTGTCACTGTATCTTGGACTCAGGGGGTACACACATGTACACATTGCATCATCAGTGGGTCTTAGGGTATATATACCACAATCAGTGAACATTGTGATTTGCAAGTAGTTTCTGAATCCTAGCTCCCCATCCCCTACCCTATTAGACTTTCAAAACTACAAGAGACAGAAAAGCTTCTCACCCACAGTCCTGTTTCAAAATAGAACAAATCCAGAGCCCAGATCAGGGAAAAGAGAGGGCTGAGCAAACATCAGAAGTGAAATCCTCTCTCACAGACACTGAATAATGGAACTAAAGAGAAAAGCAAGAGATTTGTCACAAATGAGGAAAAACTATTGGAAGACCACAGGCAATTTCAAGTGTAACAAAGAAAAAACTCCAGGAAAATCAGACCTTGGAGTCCAAACAGTGGAAATCCCCAATGACTGACCCCAGAATACTACAGGGATTAGGGAATGGATGAAAAGAGTAAGTAAGACTCAAGAAAGACAAGATGCAACACTGAAAGAATTTGTAACAGAGATTTTGGCAATAAAAAATTACAAGCCTGAGAAACAGAATTAATCTAGCAGAATTAGAATCTCAGAAATTGAAGACCAGAAAATGGAATTAACCCTATCTGTAAAAACATAGAAAGAATACTCAGAAAGAAAGAACAGAGCCTACATGAGGATTGCAATTATATCAAGAGGTCAAACCTACACCTGATTGGTATCCAGGAGGTTAACCAAGAAAACTTTCCCCATCTCACCAGAGATGTGACCTGCCAAACACAAGAGATATAGAGAACCTCCACAAGACATCAAATGAGGAGACCAACTCTTAGACACATAGTAATTATCCTACACAAAGTAGGCACAAAAGAAAAAATCCTAAAAGCAGCAAGAGAGAAAGGTCAGACTACCTACCAGGGAAAACCAACCAGAATAGCAGACCATTCAGCAGAAACACTATAAGCAAGAAGGGACTGGAGTCCAATACTCAAAGTCCAATACATCAAAGATAAACAACTTCAACCAAGAATATCCTACTCAGCCAAGCTCAACTTCATCAATGATGGAGAATTAAAACCCTTCCCAGACATCCAATCCCTAAGAGATTATGTAGCTTCCAGACCACCTCTATAGGAGTCACTTAGAAAGGTATTGAGCACAGAAGAAAGGAAAAAAAAAAGAATGGCCACATACTTCCCAAAAGAGCAACAGCAGAGCAAGAATGAACAGAGAATACATTGCAACAACAAACTTGAAAATACACACATACATCAACCCCAAAGCCAAAAGAAAAACAAGCTAACAAAGAAAAAAACTTCGTAAAACCTCAAGACAGGGATAAATAATCACATTTCATATCAGTCTGAATGTGAATGGTCTAAATGCACTGCTGAAAAGGCACAGAATGGCAAACTGGATAAGAAGCCATAACCCAATTATTTGCTGCATCCAGGAAACTCATCTCATCACAAAGGATGCACACAGACTCAAAGTTAAAGAATAGGAAATGAGTTTCTAAACAAATAGATCACAAAAAAGGCAGCAATCACTACCTTAATATCAGCAAAACAATCTTTAAGCTATCAGAAATTTAAAAACATACAAAAGGACACTACATAATGATAAAAGGTTCAATCCATCAACAAGAAATATCCATCCTAAACATATGTGCACCCAACACAGGAGCACCAGCAACTACTAAGTAAACTAAAAAAGATATTGACTCTAACACTATTATAGCAGGGGAATTGAATACCCCACACTGATAGCCCAAGATAGATCATGTAGGCAAAAAATCAAATAGGAGATCCAAAACCTAAATGTGACAATCAACCAAAAGAACTTAATAGATACCTACAGATTATTCCACCCAACAACCACAGAATATACATTCTACTCATCACCATATTGAATGTACTAAAAGATTGATCACATTCTTGGTCTAAATCAAGCATAAACAAATTCCATAAGGTTGAAATATTGTCATGAACCTTCTCAGACCATAGTGGAATAAAAATAAATATCAACACTAACAAAATTCCCCCAAAGCCCACAAAGACATGGACACTAAACAGCATGATGCTGAACAACTACCGGGTCAACAGTGAAATCAAAGAGAAATTAAAAGTTTCCTGCAAACAAGTGAAAATGAAGAAACATCTTACCAAGACCTCTGGGATGCCATGATATCAGTTCTAAGAGGGGAATTTATATCTTTACAAGCATACATCAAGAAAATGGGAAGATCACAAGTGGAGAGCCTAACAAATCACCTAAGGGTGCTGGAAAGAGAAGATCACCAAAATCCTAACTTTAACAGAAGAATCCAAATCACCAAAATAAGAGCCCAACTACAGGACATAGAAGACAAATATATCATAGAACACATCTAGAAAACAAAAAGCTGGTTTTTTAAAAGAATTAACAAGATTGATGATCCATAGCAGGAATGACCAAGAAAAACCCAAATAAACATAACCAGAAATACAAAAGATCAAATCACAACTGACCCCAAAGAAATACAAAAGATTTTCAGAGATTACTATGAACACCTATATGGAAACAAACTTGATAACCTAATGAAGTAGAGAACTTTCTGACATCACACAACCTCCCCAGGTTGAAACAAGAAGACATCAATACTCTAAACAGACCAATAACAACCTAGGAAATAGACTCTTTCTTAAGAAAGCTACCTACCAAAAAAGCCTGGACTGGATGGCTTTCCAGCAGAATTCTTTAAAAAGTACAAGGAGGAGTCAACACCAATCCTTTTGAGGTATTCCAGGCAATTGAGAAAGATGGAATTTTCCCAAAATCATTTTGTAAAGCTAACATCACACTGATACCCAAACCAGGTAAAAATCCAACAAAAAAAAAGAGAACTACAGATCATTATCCCTTATGAACATAGATGCAAACCCTCAACAAGATTCTAGCAAATCAAATCCAAAAACACATCTCAAAAATCATCCACCATGACCAAGTAGGCCTCGTCCCCAGGATGAAGGGCTGGATCAACATCCACAAGACCATAAATGCAATTAAATATATCAACAGATGTAAAAACAAGAACCACATGATTATATCATTAGATGCAGAAAAAGCTTTTGATAAAACCTACATGCCTTCTTGAAAAAACCCTCAAACACCAAGGTATAGAAGGAACATACCTCAAAATAGTAAGTAACATCTACAATAAACCCATAGCTAACATATTGTCAAATGAACAGAAACTGGTAACACTCCCCCTGAAAACTGGAAAAAACAAGGCTGCCCACTCTCATCCCTCTTGTTCAACATTGTGTTGGAAATCCTAGCTAGGGCAATTAGACAAGAGAAAGAAATCAGATGTATTCAAATAGGAAAAGAGGAAGTCAAGTTATCCCTCTTTGCTGAGAATACAATCCTATACCTCGAAAATCTAAAAGAATCTGTTAAAAACCTGCTTGCACAGATAAAGGACTTTGGCAAAGTCTCAGAGTACAAAATAAATGTGTAGAAGACAGTTGCATTCTTATATATATATATACCAACAAGCAGGCAAATAAAAACAAAAATAAAAAGCACAATCCCATTCAAAATAGCCACACAAAAAAATGAAATACCTCAGCATCTTCCTAACCAGAGAAGTGGATGGCCTTTACAAAGAACTACAAAACACTGCTCAAAGAAATCCATGAAGATTCAAATGGAAAAATATTCCATGCTCATGGGTAGGAAAAATCAGCATTTGTTAAGATATCCATGCTCATGGATAGGAAGAATCAGCATTTGCTAAGATATCCAGCCTGCCAGAGGCAATCTACAGATTCAACACAATACACATTAAATTACCAACATCATTCTTCTCAGACCTGGAATGACATTACAGAAATGCATATGGAAACATAAATGACCATGAATAGCCAAAATGATCCTAAACAAAAGAAATGAAGCAGGAGATATCACACTTCCAAACTTCAAAGTTTACTATAAGGCTACAATAATCAAAATAGCCTGGTATTGGTACAAGAACAGATATATAAACCAATGGAACAGGATAGAGATTCCAGAAGCAAAGCCTCAATTTCTCAACCAACTCATCTTTGACAAAGCCTCCAACAATAACCACTGAGGAGAGGAGAACATATTCAGTAAGTACTGGGAAAACTGGTTGACCACATGTAGAAGATTGAAACAGAACCCCTACCTATCAAAATTAACTATAATGGATCAAAGACCTAAACGTAAAACCTCAAACTATAAATCTTAGAAAACACAGGAGACATCCTTATGGAAATTGGAATTGGCAACCAATTTCAGATCAGAATCCCAAGTGCCCATACCATAAGAAATAAGATAGACAAGTGAAACCTCATAAAACTGATAAGTTTCTGCAAAGCAAAAGAAACCATCAAGAGAGCAGGGAGACAGCCCACAGAATGGGAAAAAATATTTACCAACTGTGTGCCTGACAAAGGCCTAACTTCTAGAATCTACAAGGAACTCAAATGCACCAAAAGGGAAAAAAACAAACAGCCCCATTAAAAAGTGGGCAAAAGACATGAATAGACACTTCTCAAAAGAAGATATATGGGCAGCCAACAGACACATGAAAAAGTGTTCAGCCTCACTAATCATCAGAGAAATGCAAATCAAAATCACACTGAGATACAACCTAACCCCAGTAAGAATGGCCTTCATTGATAAAACAAACAACAGATGCTGCTGAGGATGCGGAGAAAAAGGAACACTTCTACACTGCTGGTGGGAATGGAAATTAGTGCAACCTCTTTGGAAGACAGTGTGGTGATTTCTGAAAGAACTAGAAATTGACCTTCCATATGACCCAGCAATTCCCTTATTGGGAATATACCCAGAGGAACTCAAATCATTCTACAAAAAAGATAACTGCACATGCATGTTTGTTGCAGTCTATGCACAGTAACAAAAACATGGAACTAACCATTCTGCCCATTGAAGCTGGACTGAATTTTTAAAATGTATACATATACATAATGGAATATTATGCAGTCATAAATAAGGACAAATATATGAACTTTGCAGCTTGGATCGATTTAGAGTCTATCATTCTCAGTGATCTATCACAGAAACAAAGAACAGAGTACCGTATGTTCTCACTCATAAGCAGACCTTGAACAACTATCATAATATTATAAGAAATGGATTGGAAGTAGTAGGAAACTGCCAGTGGAGTTAGGGCACACCTCATCAACAAGGGAACCTACATAATGAACAATTGTATACCTAACCCTGAATTGTACCCCACATCTTTATAATAAAAAAAATTTTTTAAAGAAAAATAAATAAATAAAATACACAAGATGATCCAGAAGCCAAATAAGGAAATCGGACTGTGTGTGGTGGCTCACACTTGTAATCCCAATACTTTTGGAAGCACTTTAGACGAATGGATTGCTTAAGACCTGGAGTTTGAGACCAGCCTGGGCAACATAGCAAGACCCTGTTTCCACAAAAAATTAGCCAGGCATAGTGGTGTACACCTGTAGTCCCAACTTCTTAGGAGGCTGAGATGGGAAAGCCCCTTGAGTTCAGAAGTTTGATATTATAGTGAACTATGATGATGCCACTGCACTCCAGCCTGGGTAACAGAGCAAGATTTCGTCTTAAATAAAATAAAATAAAATAAAGAAAACAACAAAGATTGTACTGTATTGCCCTCTGGCATGAAGGTACAAAGACAAGGATAATAACCTGCTCTGTGAGCAAATATAATATTTATTGTTATGTTTGTTATATTTTGTCTATAATCATTGCATATTAATAATTATAACTGATATTAATGAACTACGGTAGAAGATACATGGTTGCCTTCCAAATGCTGTTCCACTCTCTGTCATTTTTTTGCAGTTTGTAATGAGTAGAGGGTTTGTATCTAGTCCTGCAGAATTTAGAGCCCACAGTCTTAACTGTGATACCACAGACTTCCTGTGCCTACTTTGCTGCACCAAAACATGTCTTTAACAGACAGCTCTGTTAGCCTTCAACTCAGAGAGAGATTTTTCAAATAAATGACTTTAGGATGACCAAAGCAGGAAGCATGGGAACAAGTTACAGAATGCTCAGTTGTACACTATCAAGTCACATTAAACTAGAGATATAATCAAACTTAGCAGCTTTTACTAAAGCAAGTCATTCTGGGACATTAGGTGTCCATGAACCATCTTGACCAAATAGATTAAAATGTCAAATCTTAAAAAGTAGTATTAAAGAAGGGTAAATAAAAGTGAATATCTCCAGGGAAGTCTATTTTGTTTCTAAAACCAGGCAAAAGTGTTGATTTTTTAAACTAAAAAATGTGATAATTAAATTTAAAGTTCTCTAAGAATGTGAATACTTAGCTTAGATTGATGGCTTTCTAAATGAATTTCAGTAAATGTACTTAAACTGTACTCCTACATAAAAGGTTTTTGGCAAAAATACGATATATATTATTTATATATACACATATACACAAGAATACATAAACACACACATAATTCTACAATACAAGCATAAGTATATATACACGTAATTCATGTGTATTATAGATAATCATGTGATTTTGTATATATGAATTTTGTGTTATATATATAAATTACATTTATACTAAAGTTTGATATATATATCAAACTTTATTCTTTTCCTCTAAATATATATATATTATATTTTCCCGTTGTTTTCTTTCTCACAAGTAAATGTTATATCTACTTACTCAGACCTTATACTGTCTCCCAATATAAAGTATCTGAAGCTGTCCAGGGCACACGTAATTTATTATAAACTTAAGTGTGAGATGGTTCAACTAAATGGGCTAGTTTTGTTCACATTCCCAAGATACCCCCAACCATCTCTCCCAAGAGTTAAATTCCTTAGACGTCCCCAAGGATTCAGAATTTGCCATAGCAGTGGTTAGCTTCGTCACCACTGTGGCACCATATTACCCCTCATGAATTCATGCTGCCTAGGAACTAAAGCACTGGGGAAAACCAGTTTTTGGTGCCTTCCTACTAACAAATGAGTATTTTCCCTTGGCAAAGTGTCCTGACTGAGAAACCAGTTAGTAGCTATTCTTGGCAGAGTTTTTTTTTTCTCTCTCTCTTTTTATCTGTTGTGAACATTTGTACTCCATTGTGTGTCTATTTCCCTAAATAGAAAGCAAAGGGTCTACTATGAATCTTTCAAAAAGGGAAAAAGGTAGAAGCTTCCTATTGGGTCTTGATAAGCTCTAAAAATAGGAAACTAGGACAGTATGGTTTATATTAATATTTGTTCTGTTTAAAGACACAGTGACATTTTAAACCCACTAAGCTCATTAAGTACTATATAAACAAGTGCTAGTAAAACAAGACCATTTCTACCCACAGGGATTTGGCTTTGTCCAAATTCTTACTTCCCACCACTGGCTATTTCCAGGACACAAATAGCATCCTGAGTAGTCAGTCATGGCTTTCCTTAAATTAAAAGGGGCTTGACGGCCCTGCCTTAAGGCACTAGCTTCACGGGTAAATTTTCTGTTTAGCAAACATGTCACTAGAATAAAAGTGAATCTTCAAAGAAATCTGACACAATCCAGATAAGTTTTGGAAAAATTTTCTGAGAAAAAGATCAGGAAATACCCAGAACATATAATTACCCAAAGAATAAGATACCTTAAGTTCTAACTGAAGGTTGGTATCTGAGCAGAAGGAACCTAGGCCTTGGAGTTGAGCAGACCTGATTTGACACCTGGGTTTGCTACCTGTATAATATTAGATCTTTTAACATTTCTCACTATCTTTTAGTGTTCTCAGTTTTAAAATAGGTCCAATTCATCTTTTAAAATGTTCTTATGATAAGTTGAGGAGATAAAGTTCTTTGCTTGTGTGAATTCTCAGTCACTAGTGCTAGTTGATATGAAACTCTCAACCTCCAGACACAGACCCTCACTTCAGATGCTTCCCAACCAACCTGTCATCACAGAGCTATACCTCAAGACCAAAGGTACTAAGTCCCACTTTCTTAATTTCTTTCTATGATTGGCAAAATTCTAAAAATGGCACCCAAGAGTCCATACTCTAATCCCTGGAACCCAAGAATATGATGAGATGTAGCTCTCATCATCATTCTTCTGTAATGCAGCAGAGTGCCTGTATTTTGTCATGTGGTACAGTTTGCTATAAGATAGGTTACCTGGGGTATCGCATGGGTCTTTTTAAGCAAACAGCTTCTTCAGCTGGAGAGAGGAGAGAGGAGAGAGAGAGGGAGGGAAGGAAGGAAGGAAAAAAAATGAGAAAATGGGACAAAAATAATCAACAATGGTGAATCTGGGTAAAGGGTATGAAAGCCTTCCTTGTATTAGTCTTGTATCTTTTTCAACAAATTTGAAATTTGTGGTAAAATTAAAAGTTAACAAATGATTCAAGCATAGGGTATAATGAATTTTTTTTACATCTGTGTAACTTCCAGTGGATAATGCAAACTCATAAACCCTCTTTTAGAGGTTACAGGAAACTTGGGCTATTTGCCCTGGGTGGTCCTCAGTGAGAAGACTGTGATAAAGAGTTCTCGTGTCTGTTCCAGACAGTATGGGGACAACGAAGGCTTCTCTTTTTAACTTTGATATTAATATCTCTTTCTTAAAACGATCTCTGCCAGAATCTAATTATAGAAGGTTCATGACTCCTATCATGGATGTTATGGGACCATCAATCTGAGGATACAGCATTGTGATAATGCTGAATATTAGTGTATTAAGAAATTCATGATCATTCTCTTGGCAATGTGCAAAAACACATCTGTGTGATGAAGAGACAATTTTTACAACAAACATAGGAACATTTTAGATACCAGGCTGCTGAGTTCACAATGCAAAGTCTCAAAAATTTGTATAGGTACAATAATGTTAATAACTAATTCATCTATCAGTGGTGTTCAGGAATACTTCTAAATAAAGTAAATCATACATAGATGAACAGAATCTGTTTGCTATTGATTTCTTTGCTTTGTCCTTACTAGAAAATTCATTTAAGAAAGCCTAGAAATAAGTTGAACATTGTTCAAGTTATGTTTTAAAATATCCTAGGTCCATTTTCTGCATGTCATCTGTCAATTCTCTCTCAGTTCTGCATTTTTCATTAAGCTTCCTGGATTATCTTTCATCCTCATACCTTCTGTCAATAGTACCCTAAGATATTTTGACATCGATTATCAACATCAATTTCAGTTTGATGCTGTCTGTTATGCACTGTGGGACTTCAGCATGTCTTCTTCAGCATTCTTTCTTTCTTTTTTTTTTCCTATCCCTAAGCTTATTTGAATTCCTATATATCCTGACAGATAGGCACATCATGATACACAAAGCATTTTCAAACAGAAGAAAATCAGGCATTATTTAAGCTCCACCATTCTTCTCTCTATGGATAACCATCTTCTTTGCTTATAATAATCTAGTGGCCAAAGGAATGAAAGCAGGGACTCACTGAATCGCCATCGGCTCTCTTTAGGGTTCCAGCATGACATATTCAGAGAAAGCCTTAGCCTTCCCTTAAGAGAGTGCTTTCCATTTTTGGACAATGATAACAATTTCGTAGAAAATACTTTCTTGTGAGGATATGATTGTGCATTTCTGTAATTTTGAATTATCATTCTTTGTTTGGACTTCTATGTCCATGTGGGTTAAAATTGCTCCCTTTTCCAAATGACAGCTCTTCTAACATATGAAGAGACTCAGTGTCCAGCTCCTCTCTTTTCTGGGTGAAATATTAAGACATAACTGTGAGCACCTCATTACCTTGTTGTCCTCCTCTAGACCTGCCCATTTAATGACTATCACTATACATATACCTATATATACAAATATATGCACACATGTCATTATGATACACACACACACACACACACACACACAGAGAGAGAGAGAGAGAGAGAATAATAAAACCCCTGAAAATGAAACAGAACTATCATTATCATGACAATTATTATTTTGTCCTTTGTATGATTGAACTTTTTTGCATCTTTATATATATATATATTTTTTTTTTTTTTTTTTTGAGTTGGAGTCTCACTCTGTCGCCCAGACTGGAGTGCACTGGCCGCTCCCTCGACCTGCTGGGCTCCGGCAATCCTTCCGCCTCAGTCTTCCGAGTAGCCGGAATTACAAGCACGTGCTTCCACGCCCGGCTGATTTTTTGATTTATTGTAAAGATGAGGTCTTGCTGCCCAGGCGGGTCTCGAACCCGCAGGCTCAGGCAATCCACTCACCTCAGCCTCCCAAAGGCGCAGGATTACAGGCTGAGCCACCGAGCCCAGCTTCTTTATCTTTATAAAAATCAGCCAAACACACACTTCCGTCTTTATGTTATGCTAATGGAGGATTGTGTGCTTGTATAGTTTGAGAGGTGGTCTTATTTCTATTAATGTGTTGTTCTGTCTCTATAAGCATTCAAACACCAGTAGAGAAGTTTTCAAATTTTATTTTAACTGAAGTTACTGGTATTATATAATTACTAATTTTATAATTGCTAAGTTTCTTCAAATTGTTATATAAAACTGTTGCTTCATTTTAGCAAGGACATACTCCTACAATGTATTTCATTTAACTGTCAATCCATACATATGATGTAAATACATTTATTTTTATTTGTTCTTTTAAAGAAACAATCATCTTAAAAATAAAATGGGCTTATTAGCTCCCCAAAATACAGCTATTTAGTAGGTGGTCCCTGCCACAGGCAAAAATAAGTAGTACCTAACTCATAAAAGTTAAAATGTAGCCATATTCTGGGCCAATTAGCAAGTTGAAAGATTGGTGATGTCTCACAATACATAGACCACAGTTCTAAGAAAGCTATGCTATTTTATTACAACTAATAGACCTAGAAGTCTTGTAGGCTTTCAAATCTCAGGGCAGCCTAAGACCCTGGTTATTTCCTGTGATCCAACTACCTGAAACAAAGTAAATTGCCATATTAAAGATTACAAAGAATGAGCGTGTCTTCACACAGTAAAGACAGAGAAGTTGCAATTTTCACATTAAACATCCCAGTCTTGTGATTCTTCACAATGTGTAACTTATTTAAACACATTTGAAATGTTTTCTTTAGAATAATGATAATACGTTCATGTTTAATCCTTCCCTGTATGAAATTTGAGTGAACAAAGAAAAATATCACCTTGGTCCAGGAACCTGTGTGTATTTTAGTCAGCTTAAAGTAAGAAGCCATAATCCCAGTTACCTATAGGCAAAATGCAGCAGGAATTTTTACAAAACAGAATTGAAACTTTTAATGAATATGAGCTGCGCTTACATTTTGGGAACAATTTTGGTTTGGATGCTATTGTCCTTCCTGAGAGTCTGAACAAGAACGTTCATATACTTTACAAAATAAGACCTAGAATTGCCCTTGAATCTGTATTTTTAAATTGGAGCACAATAAAGAAATATAAAAATAAATGTGCCTACCAAACACAAATACTCTTAACCTACCTACTACAAAATTAAAATTACCATTCCAGCTATTTCTGCTTATAAGCTCCATTCATTTTCAGAGGTAGCTTCTTTCTCCCAAATGTCTCTCTATGGTTGTGACCAGCTGTTCTTGTTACTTAAATGTTTGATAGGAAAACACCTGGAAACAAATGACTTTCCACTGGGCAATATGTTGTACCATTTGCCAACAAAAAATGCGAAAGGGGAACAAGAGCATGAATGGCTAAAAACGAACAATTTTGTTACTGCAACTTTTGAAAATAGCATCTTAAGATTTCGTATATGTAGGAAATCTAAGTTTTATGAAAGTTTGACTCTTGAATAGAAATGCTATCAATAGCTTTACTATTTTTTAATTAGATATGATTGCTATTGTTTTGTTTTAGTAATTTTTAGATCTAAAAGTATATATGGCTAATGAATTTAATCTTCAGTACTTAATATGTAATTGCAAAATAATAAATTGCAGAGAACTACAACATCTTCTTCTTTTAACTTACACTGAACCCTTTGCTCCTTGATACCAAGATGCTGACCCATGCCTTTTACATTACTTTTTGAAATCAACAGTTCCAAAAACAGAACATAAAGCGTGCAGGCAGGCCAGACTGCACAGAAAAAACAACCCTGTGATATGTGTGCCTACACTTGTTCCATGTCTGGTATGTAGCATGGTGTACTGTTGTCCAGTAAGAAATGAGTATGCTGGGAGTCCACTCTTGTAAATACGTGTGCTTGTGTGTGCAAGCACACATGCTTATAGAATGTGTACACAAATTATATAACCTGAGGAAACTGTAAGAAAGCAGACATATCAGACTGCTAATGGTAGTTTCTTCTGGGAGTTGGAATTGGAAGTGGGGAAGAACAGAAATTGTAATTTTGCTTCCCTTGTTTTTTCAATATGTTTCACATTTGAAACAACCAAAAACAAAAAGGAAAATAACTGACATTGCTACTGATAGTCTTATAATGAAAGTTTTGCTTGTGAATAATAATCTTGCCCCATATCTGGGCCTAAGTTTTCATGGCTGATACCACTACTTTTTCATGTATCATTGCTCAAGTTCCTTGTGACAGCTCCCTAAAGTTGGTAAAATAGATATTCTCATTTCCATTTTACTGACTAGTATAAGTTTTAAACAAAATTTGTTAAAAGGCTTGAACTATTTCATATGGGGATACAGTAGAAAGAAATTGAACCTAGGCCTTCTAAAGCCAAATACATAGTTGCTTTTTGTAAATCCTGTCTCTAAAACAAAACCACAAACCTTGGTGGAAGCAGTTCATTCGAAAAGAACTCAGTGAGTACTACAAGTGTACCAGGAAATGAAAGGAAGTCAACATATATTTCAAAAACCTTTTTGAAGAAGCCTCATGGACTAAAAGGAAATAAACCCAGATTATTATGTCTGAAGTCCAATACTGACCAAATGAGTGTTTTCGTACTGCTGACTACTTAAGCATTTTCATGAACTTCAGTGATTTATGATTACCATTATTTGCTTCTTAACTTCTTATTTCAGGTTAGGAATTTAAATTGGTTTACTACTTTGTTTGGGGGATTATTTTTGGGGGGTGGGGAGTTACTTATGCCTTTTATCCTGGACTTTTCTTGCTTTGCCCTTCAATGTTCTGTGAGGCTTTCAATCAAAGATTTATTATATCTTCACTGTGTAATTTTTCACTGAGCAATTTGTGTTGTCTGTGACTATTCTGAAATATTCATAGTACGTTAATTGTTCTACCTGGATAACAGATCTCAGCCACTGCATATTCTGATTAAGGTATCACTCAAGTTTATTATCTACCAAATATACTTTGAGCATAAACTAGCATTTTCATGGTGACACATGTATAAAATGGCCAAAAAGTCTCTGACTTCAGAGAAACAAAGCAAGCAATGACATGGAAATTAAGTAATTATTTTTTAATGTGGCAGATGATGAAGGACATACCAAAATAATAAAGTTATTACCTGTCAATGACTTACAAAAATAGGAAAAACAGCAAGTGAAAAAACAAGTGATTCTGTGCCTCCTCTGTACAAAGCACTGTGAGAGGAAAATGAGATACAGAGGCATATACGTTTCAATAAAATAACATCTTAGTCATCAAGGAATGCACAGCCAAATTGGGCCAAACACACAAAAAGAGAGTATTTCAATACAGCAAGCTCATTGTTCTCAAAGAGATAAATAAGGATGCTTTGAATGTGAAGTGAATGGCGGTCAGAAAATGCCTTTCTGGAAGAGATAATTCTTGAGTTGAAGCTATATAGGTGAGTAGAGTTTGGACAAGTGGCATTGGCAAATGAAGGTCATTCCAAAAATAAGCATATTTTCCTTCAGGTGGGTTCTAGAAATTTTTGCTCCTAGCTTCAAGTTAAGAAGGCCTATTTCTTCAGACTCAATAATAAATAAATAAATGAGCACTTTTTAAAATTTCAAGTTATTACATAAAAATGTTATCCCACTTTGAGTTTTAATATGCAAATACAGTACTCAACTTCAGTGATGACATTGCCTGAGGAGTGTCTAAGGAAAAACTAAGGCTGCAATCACAAGGCAAGCAGATTATAACCCTGTGGAGGCTAGCAGTCAAGGAGCAAGAGATCTGAGAATGTTCTTTCTAAATCCAACATCTTACATAAGTCTTGTGGCTTAAAGTTATCTAGTGAAGATTAGCAAAGTGGATCTAATAATGAGTATTCCCTTAAAAATGAAAGATTTTAGCAGCAAACTAGATTTCAAAAAGAGCATATTTTACGTACCAGAACTTTTCAAAAGTTTATTTCAAGTTGAAGAGTTATATTTCTGTAGCATTTTAATTTAACCATGCTATTTGAAAAAACAGATTTCAACAAAGCCATATTCAGTAATACCATTCTGTTTCATAATCATGGTATTACTGGCAATGAATGTCCTTTCACAAATAGAGGATTTGAATATTATTTGTTCAACTGATTGTCATTTTAACTTTCCTGAAATTATTTTATCATATTACATAAATTTTAAAAAACAAACTTTATCAGAGCAATCAATTCTAAGTTGAACTAGATTAACATCACTAGATTAATCCTTATTGATTATTAAGCTATTTTAATGTTTCTTTTAAAAGTTCTTAGTTTGATGTTGTATAATAAAAAGATTTTGCAAAAGTTGAGAAAAGCGGTAGAGAAAAGAGCAATTATTTTCTAAAACTGGAACGTATTGGGATAATTGCTTAGCAGTATAGAAAAAGATAAAATGAAAGCCTAAAAGTGTATATGATAACATAGATGAAGTCTTTTATAGGTTGAGATTAGAAAAAGCTTTTCTTAAATATGACTCAAAATGTGAAACAATATGAGAAAAGATCAATAAATTTGACCATGTTTTTAAAAATTCATGTGTTAAAAATACCAGAGCAAATAGAAAGACTAATGAAAAACTGGGAAAGTATTTTCAATTAATATTAGACCAAAGGGTTAATATTCCTAATGTATAAAGAACACCTAAAAACAGAGGACATTCTGAGAGAAGAATGAACAAGAGCCATGCACAGAGAGTTTACAGAAAAATTAATGCAAATGGTCCTTAAAAATATTTTCAACTTTACTCAAAGCAACAGATATATAAATAAAAAATACTTTGAACTATTGTTCATTACCTATTCATCACCTATGGGAGGGAAGTTGTTGGCCACTTACTTGCTTGACAAAGTTTGAAGAAATATTGGTGACAGGAATGAGACTTGATGAAATGAAAACATTGGTAGGAATAAAAAATGGTACAATGCCTATAGTGGAGAATCTAGCAATATATAACATAATTGTCTCAACATTTAATTTTGGGGTTGACCTCAGTAATAGAATAAAATTAGCTTTATACTAAGTGCTGCTGTGTTCCCATCTAACAAAGTGTAAAAGCTTATCCGAAGAGATCAAACTGTTTTCAAGTAACTTAATCCCTAAAAGTCAAAAGCAAAGTGAAATAGACAAATCTAACTTCTTCTTTTTTTTTTTTTTGAGTTGGAGTCTCACTCTGTCGCCCAGACTGCAGTGCAGTGGCCGCTCCCAGCCACCGCAGCCTCAACCTGCTGGGCTCCGGCGATCCTTCCGCCTCAGCCTTCCGAGTAGCCGGAATTACAGGTGCGTGCTACCACACCCGGCTAATTTTTGATTTATTGTAGAGATGAGGTCTCGCTGCCCAGGCGGGTCTCGAACTCGCAGGCTCAGGCAATCTCACCTCAGCCTCCCAAAGGCGCGGGATTACAGGCTGAGCCACCAAGCCCAGTTTAAACCTAACTTCTAAAGTGATTGCTTAACAACCCGGAAAGTATTTACTTCAAGTGAATTTAAAACACAGCACTTTGACGAGTGGGATATGCCCTCAGAATAAAAGCAAAATTAAGAGGTCTTAAATTGTTCTGTCTAATGTCATTTTCAATTATATAGATATTGTTCATCGGGACCCTTTATTCATATGTACAAACATGCACAGATTCATGCACACATAGTTGAATAAAGAATATGAGGAATAATATTAATCAATATTTTGTTGTAAACATATATAAATACTAAATCAAAGAAGTTAAAATCTTTTTTTTTGAGTTGGAGTCTCACTCTGTTGCTCAGACTGGAGTGCAGTGGCCGCTCCCGGTCACCGCAGCCTCGCCTGCTGGGCTCCCGCGATCCTTCCGCCTCAGCCTTCCGAGTAGCTGGAACTATAGGCGCGCGCTACCATGCCCGGCTAATTTTTTGATTTATTGTAGAGATGAGGTCTCGCCAAGTTGCCCAGGCGGGTCTCGAACTTGCGGGCTCAGGCAATCCGCTCACCTCAGCCTCCCAAAGGCACGGGATTACAGGCTGAGCCACCGAGCCCAGCTGAAGTTAAAATCTTATAACTCTAAATTTAAATTAGAAAATCAGTATAAATATATATATTTTTTCCTCTGAAATAAACCAAAAATATATTGTAGTTACATCCATTGAAAAATCCTGAAAAGAATTACTCAGACCAGAAGCAGTGAACCCTTAGCACCCAGAGTTTTCTATCTAAATACCATTTTCCAGTAAACAAAGACACTTGAAATAAAAACCTGGTTCAGATGAGTAAGGAGCATTTTACATGAGAAGCCAAATGTGCTATCATGAGGGGACAATTTGGCATCAAAAAGAAAAAGCTACAAAGGATGAAAACACATACAAAATATTAAATTTAAAGTGCTATAATAATTTTTTAAAATACCTCAATTGTTGCTTTTGGAGGATGCTAGAGAATCATCTTATTAGTCTGAAAACTAGTAAATAAAGGAAAAGTACATCACATTTATTATGCCAGTCCTTGGTTTTCTCAGTGTAATCAAACAGCTGATTAGATTAACATAATACATATACAATTCCAATTATTAATACAGAGGTATAGTCAAGTTTAAAACTACAATTTACTTGCTCTTGCTTAAAATATTTGTTCTAGGCAATATTCAGCAATAACTGATATAAAGTTACATGAAAGTAATAAAGTTTATAACAAATGGATCAAACTGACATCACTTGATTTCACTCATACGATTTAATGTCATAAAAGAGAGGCAGCCAGACATTAATTGTTCCTTAATGTATTACAGTAGAAGGTGTAGAGATGCAACCTATGAGATGTTCTTGGTAAAACATTGACCCTACATCTTATCAAGTCTTTAGATCTAAATACAGTTTATATGACACACAAAAGACAAAGGGACAGGTTAAATAAAACCATGATATTTCAATTCTTTAAACTCAGAATCTGGAATGCTCAACAGGACCAATAGTCTTGACTCTTTAACAAATAAATTACAGGGAAAAAATATTGAAATTTATTGATGAGTACATGAATAAATCATATCAATGAAATTCAATGAATTTTTCTTATTGGATTTTGATTGAAAACATATTTTATATATGCATATATGTACACACATATTTTGGGTTGGTGAACAAGTTTGCAAAGTCAGTTTTTAGCATGGCAACACTGCAGTGATGGGAGTTTTCTATCATTTGTCATTTGGGGTAAAAATGTGGTGCTTGTGAATACGCCTTGCATTTTGCAGATTTGAAGAAAGTTAGTGCTATATATGGGCTAAAGAAGGTGGAATGACAAGTGGAAAAAAAGAACACTTTCAACGTATTCTTCTTTCCAAGTTTAACAGGAATAAAGGCAGTGGAGGCAGTTCAAAACATTTGTGACATATACAGGGAGAATGCCACTGGGGAAAGCACAGTAAGAAAATGGTTTTGTCACTTCAAGACATAGTTATGATGGGATTACTTCATACCAGACATTATAGTGGTTGCAGGAAAGAGAACACAATCCCTGACCCTAAGGAATTTAAAATGGAAATGGAAATTGAGTCTGAGGGTGAGACTCTTTCTATCAACTGAGTTCATCTTCGATCCCATCGTCTACCACAGCATTTTATAAATACTCTGAAGATTTGTTACTACTATCCACATGTGACTATAAAGCTCATGTAATGCAGCTAGTGTGACTGAGAAAAATACTCTTTTTTAAAGTTTTGTTTTAATTAATTTATATTTCAAAATCAATGCCCATTTTCGTTATTGGAAGTACTCTAAATATAATTGGAGCAATGTATGAGAATCTAATTTTCAAGTATATATTTTATGAAATCTTAATGCAGTTCAAAAATTTCCAAGGAAAATTTAGCATCCCAATTGAGATGTACTATAATAATGATACAGACACAAGATTTTGAAGACTTGGTATGGGAATATGTTATGTAAATTAGTTTAAGTATTTTTATGTTGATTACATATTTAAACAATAAAAGGTATTATTGGCAAGATGGAGAAAGAACTGGTGGAAGTGTGAGTCACTGCAAGGATGGGTGTCCATAAAGACAGTCTCTGTGAATGGGTGAGTGCAACTGAGTGAGTGAAAGTCCATCTGTGGGGAGACTCGGGATCAAGCACCCAGTGTTCCCCTTTGGAGGCAGCTGCAACCCATCACTACCCTGAGATCAGAGGAACCCCTAACATGCAGGATTGTCAGCAATTCTCAGAGATCTCTCAGGAGGAGGCAGCAGGGGTCAGCCTCTCCACAGTACCTGCAGAAGCAGGCAGGGCACTAGCAGTAGGAACCATGGAGAGGGTGCAGCAAGGAAATCTGGAGCTGAGCCTCTCTGGCAGCGAGGAGACACTGATCACCATCATTTTTTCTGTCCTGGGACAGGCAAGACCTGTGTTGCCCCACCTGGCTCTGTTCAGCCTCTAACCTGAGACCCAGAGGTGATCTCTGCTTTGCTTTGAGATTGCCCATCACTGACCCAGAGAGGAAACTACAGAAGCAGACACAGAGAGATAGATGTCCCACCTCCACACTGGACCACATGTGACTATAAAACTCATGTAATGCAGCTAGTGTGACTGAGAAAAGTACTCTTTAAAAAAGTTTTGTTTTAATTAATTTATATTCCAAAATCAATGCCAAGGCACAGACACATCCAATCTGAGTGGGGGACTTGGCAGCAGTAGCAGCTGATGAGTAGGTTGGTGTGCCTGTTTTCCTCCTTCTTCTCCTCCTCACCATCTTCCTTTCATCTCTCTTCTTCCTTTTTCCATCCTTTTCCTTTTTCTTGTCTTGTTTGGCTTTCAGGGGGCATATGTATGCCCCCACCACATGGATAGATTGTAAGGTGGTGAGAAGCGAGTTATGGGATGCCCACACATGTCAGCAGATACTGTGGTCAGCAGATACTGTGATCTGCAGATAGCTTCTCAACACCAGCTCCCTCTTCACACCTTAATCAAACCTCAAAACTGAAAAAGAACAGTTCCTCCATCCCCAGTCCAGCTTCGAAATTGAACAAATCCAAAGGATATATATAAGGAAGAATAGGGGATTGAGCAAAGAGAAGTAAAAGCTACCCCCCCATCACTGAGCAATGGAATTAAAGAAGGGGGAGAAAGGGAGAGGAAAACCATCACAAATGAAGAAGAATCAAAGGAAGAACACAGGTCCCATACAGACTCCTGGGAAGACAACACTTAAGAATATAGACTTTGATGCCAGGCTCGGTGGCTCAGCCTGTAATCCCACGCCTTTGGGAGGCTGAGATGAGTGGATTGCCTGAGCCCACGGGTTCGAGACCTGCCTGGGCAGGCGAGACCTCATCTCTACAATAAATAAAAAAATCAGCCAGGCATGGTAGTACATGCCTGTAATTCCGGCTACTTGGAAGGCTGAGGTGGAAGGATCACTGGAGCCCAGTGGGTTGAGGCTGCGGTGGCCGGGAGTGGCCACTGCACTCCAGTCTGGGCAACAGAGTGAGACTCCAACTCGAAACAAATAAACAAACAAACAAAAAAAGAATACAGACCTTGATACTCAAAGAATGAAGAGCTCCCCGAAGGACTGGCCTCAAACCACAAACCCAGGCATCAAGGTATTAATAGAGAGAATGAATAGAAATGAGGAGAGACAAGAGGAAAGAATAAAGGAGTTGATAACTGAGATGATTGCAATAATGAAAATGGTAAACTGGTAAACATGGAAAGCTGAATAACCAAGCAGAAGAAAGAATCTCAGAGCTTGAGGACCAAAATATGGAACTAACCCAAACTGTTAAAAACATAGAAAAGAAGCTTAAAAAGATGTAACAAAACCTCCAAGAGATGTGTGATTATATCAAGAAGTGGAACCTATGATTAATTGACATTCCAGAGACAGATAGAGAAACAGAGACCAACCTGGAACAAACATCCCATGAAATCATCCAAGAAAACTTCCCTCATCTCATTAGAGACATGACCATTCAAACATAAGAGATTCAGAAAACTTCTGCAAGACATCAAATGAGAAGACCAATTCCTATAAACATAGGAATTCGCTTACACAAAGTAGGTATGAAAGAAAAAATCCTAAGAGCAGCAAGAAAGAAAGTTCAGACTGCATACCAGGGAAGACAAATTAGAATAGTAGCAGACTTAGCTAGAGAAAAAATACAGGATAGAAGAGACTGGAGTCCAATCTTCAGCATTCTTAAATATAAACAATTCCAACCAAGAATTTCCTACCCAACTAAGCTAAGCTTCATCAGCAATGGAGCATTCAAATCTTTCCCAGACATTCAATCCCTAAGAGTTTATGCTGTTTCCAGACCAGCCCTACAAGAAATACTGAAGAAAATGTTAAACACGCAAGAAAGAAAGAAAAAAAAAAGGAACAACCATGCTCTCCCGAAGAATGCAGGAAAAAAATTGAAAACACATATAAAATAACCAAAAAATCAAAAGAAAGACAATAAAAAAAAAAAGCAACATAAACCCTATAAGAACTTCATGACAGGATAAACCCTCACATCTCAATAATTGGCATGAGCATGAATGGATCAAATGCACAATTGAAAATACATAGAAAGGCAAACTGGATTTTAAAAATCATGTAACAATATTCTGTCTCCAAGAGACTCATCTCATCAGAGTGGACACTCACAGTCTCAATGTAAAAGGATGGAAAATGAATTTTTAGGTGAGTGGAACACAAAAGAAAACAGGAGTTGCAATCTTAATATCAGACAAAATGTCCTTTAAGCTATCAACAATTTTAAAAGATATAGAAGGTCACGACATAATGATAAAAGGCTCAATCCATCAACAAAAAATTTCCATCCTAAACATATATACACCCAAGATAGGAGCAACAATCTTTATAATGCACCTTCTAGGTAAACTAAAAAAAGATATTGACTCTAGGAGTATCATAGCTGGGGACTTAAATACCCCACTATCAACCCTAGATAGGTCATCAAGTCAAACAATCAACAAGGAGATGCAGAACCTCAACTTGACACTTAGCCAAATGGACTTAATGACGCCTACAGAACATGCCACCCAACAGCCACAGAATATACATTCTACTCATCACACCACATGGAACATACTCCAAGTTTGACCACATCCTTGGCCATAAATCAAGCATAAACAAATTTTATAAGATTGAAATACTGCCATGCACTTTCTCAGACCACAGAAGAATAAAAATAAATACCAACACCAACAAAGCTACCCAAACCCACAAAAGTATGGATACTAAACAACATGATGCTGAACAACTCCTAGGTCAGCATGGAAATCAAAGCAGAAATTACTAGATTTCTGGAAACAAATGAAAATAAAGACACATGTTACCAAAACATCTGGAATGCTATGAAAGCAGAGGGGAATTCATTTTTTTATGAACACACATCAAGAAAATGGAAAACTCACAAGTTAGCAGCCTAGCAAATCACCTAAGGCAGCTGGAAGGACAAGTCCACCAAAATCCTAACTTCAGTAGATAAATCCAGATCACCAGAATAAAAGCCCAAATACAGGACATAGAAGACAAAAATATCATAGAAAAAAAATCAGTGAAAGAAAAAATCTGGCTCTTTGAAAGGACAAACAAGATTGATGGACTCCTAGACAGATTGATCTAGACAAAGAGAGAAAAAGCTCAAATAAACACAATCAGAAATATAAAAGATCAAATCACAACAGACCTGAAGAAATACAAAAAAAAAAATCAGAGATTACTATGCACCTCTGTATGGAAACAAACTCGAAAACCTAAATGAAATGGAAGACTTTCTGACATCATAAAATTTCCCAAGGTTGAAACAAGAAGAAATTAAGACATTAATAGAATATTAAATAGACCAATAACAAACTAGAAAATCGGTTCCATAAAAAGAAAACTACCCCTAAAAAAATTTCCTGGTCCAGATGGCTTGTCAATAGAATTCTACAAAACTTACAAGGAGGAGCTGATACCAATCCTATTGAGATATTCCAAGCAATCAAGAAAGACGGAACTCTCCTCAAATCATTTTATGAAGCTAACATCACATTGATACCCAAACCAAGTAAAGATTAAAAAAAAAAGAACTCAGGCCAATTCCATGATAAACATAGATGCAAAAAACTCAACAAGATTCTAGCAAATTGGATCCCGCAACACATCTCAAAAATCATCCACCATGACCAAGTAGGCTTCATTCTCAGGATGCAGAGTTGGTTCAACATCCATAAGATCCTAAATGTAATTAAATATATCAGCAGATGTAAAAATAGGAATCACATGATTATATCATTAGATGCAGAAAAAGCCTTCTATAAAATCTAGTGTCCCTTGTTGATAAAAACCCTTGAACACCTAGGCATAGAGGGAACATATCTCAAATTGTGAGCACCATCTACAATAAATCCACAGTCAATATATTGCTAAATGGACAGAAATTGGAAGCATTTCCCTTGAAAAACAGAACAAAACAAGGCTGCCTACTTTCATCCCTCCTGTTCAACATAGTGTTGGAAGTACTAGAGCAATCAGACAAGAGAAGGAAATCGGGGATATCCAAATAGGAAATGAGGAAGTAAAGTTATCCCTCTTTGCTGACAATATGATCTATATCTCAAAAATCCAAGAGAATCCATCAAAAACCTTTTTGCACTGATAAAGGACTTTGTCAAAGTCTCAGGGTACAAAATCATTGTGCAAAAGACATTTGCATTCCTATACACCAACAACACACTGGCATAGAACCAAATAAAAAGCACAATCATATTCACAATAGCCAAAAAAAAGATGAACTACCTTGGCATCTTCCTAACCAGAGAAGTAAAATACCTTTACAATGAAAACTACAAAACGCTGCTAAAAGAAATCAAAGATGACACAATCAAATGGAAAAATAGTCCATGCTCATGGATTCGAAGATCAATGTTGTTAAGATGTCCATTCTATCAAAGACCATCTACAGATTTAATGCAACACCCATTAAATTACAAGCATCATTCTTTTCATACCTAGAAATGACAGTACAGAAATTCATAAAAAACATAAATGACCACAAATAGCCAAAACAGTTCTCAGCAAAAGAAACATTGCAGGAGATATCACACTTTCAGACTTTAAACTTTAGTATAAGACTACAATAATCAAAACAGCTTGGTACTGGTACAAGAATAGTCATATAGACCAGTGGAACAGGATAGAAATTCTGAAAGCAAAATCCTCAATTTCTCAAGGAACTCATCTTCAACAAAGCCTCCACTAGCAACCACTAGGGAGAGGAGAACTTATTTAGTAAATGTTGCTGGGAAAACTGACTGACCACACACAGAAGATTAAAACAAGACCCCTACCTCTCACCATACACAAAAAATCAACTCTAAATGGATCAAAGACCTAAACATAAAACCTCAAATGATAAGAACCTCAGAAAATGCAGGAGACACCCTTATGGAAATTGGAACCGGTAACCAATTTCTGATCAAAACCCAAAATGTCCATGTTATATGAGATAAGATAGACAAGTGGAACCTCATCAAATGGACAATCTTCTGCAGAGCAAAAGAAACCATCAAGAGAGCAGAGAGACAACTCACAGAATGGGACAAAATATCTGACAAAGGTCTAACATCTAGGTTTTACAAGGAACTCAAAAGTGCCAAAAAGAAAATAACAAACAGCCCTATTAAAAAGTGAGCCAAAGGTATGAATAGACACTTCTCAAAAGAAGACATATGAGCAGCCAACAGACATAAGAAAAATGCTCAGCCTCACTAATCATCAAAGAAATGCAAATTAAAACCACACTAAGATGACCACTTAACTCCATCAGGATGGCCATCATCAATAACAAAAAACAACAAATGGCGGAGAGGATACAGGGAAAAGGGAACACATCTACACCGTTGGTGAGAGTGTAATTTAGTACAATCTATGTGGAAGACAGTACGGTGATTCCTAAAAGATCTAAAAATCAACCTATATGACCCAGCTATCTCCCTTCTGGGAATATACCTGGAGGAACTTCTCTCTCTCTATAAAAAAGATACCTGCACACACATGTTTATTGCAGCATTATTCACAATAACAGAAATATGGAACCAACTGTACTGCCCTTCAAAAATGGACTGGATTAAAAATATGTGGTAGATATACATGATGGAATATTATGCAGCCATAAAGATGGACAAAATTATGAACTTTGCAGCCATTTGGATGGATTTAAAGTTTATAATACTCAGTGATCTATCACAGATACAAAGAACTGATTATCACATGTTCTCACTCATAAGCAGACCCTGAACAATTATTATAATACTATAAGATAGGGAATGGCAGAAGTGGGAAACTGTCAGTGGAGAGAGGGGTGGACACACTTCATCAATAAAGGTATCTAATCTCAAACCAAGTGAAGTGGGGACCAAAGTAAAGCTCAAACTTTACCTATACAATGACCATTTGTATACCTAATCCTGAATTGTACCTATCTTTAAAATAAAAATTGAAAAAGAAATAAAATAAAAGATATTATTAAATAAAAGTTAAATAAAAGGTATTATTACACTAATTCATTTCTTTTTTATTGTGTTAATATTGGTACCAGAAATGTCAAAATTATAAATTTATGTTTGGATCACTTTTGATTTTTTCCAGTATTTAATTTTTACTACCTCACAAGCTCTTTTAAAGATGAAGAACATACAGTTCCTGCCCTCAGGCACTTAAAGTCTAGTGGGTGAAAGAGTTATTTAAATAAACATTAGCATTCACTCTAATAAATGCTAGAGCAGCATTTTGTTCAACAGAAATATAATGCATAACACATTATAATTTTAAAATGTGAGTTCATATGTAAGACTCGAATGGTGTGATATCCTCTCTCCAGACATGCGACTGACTTCCTGAAACACACTGCTACTGCTTTGCCAGCAGCCTTTGCCGAGTTCACTGACTTGGCTGGTAGTCCTGGGTGTATGTACCACCCATGCCATCCTGTTTGTGCTGAGTTTCTCCACTTTCTGACTTAGAAGAAATGTTCATAGAGGACAGGAAATGGCTTCCTAAGTGATGTGAGAAACATGAGTAATAAATCTTGATAATATAATGCCTTCAAGATTTAGGTCTATTTACTATTTACATAGTCTGTCCTAACTCATACAAACTATCTACCTATCTGCATAACCTCTTTGTCCTCACCATGTTATGCTCATCTTACTCTCTGTGGTTCATACTCTTTCCCTTACCTAAAAGTCATTTTCTCACCTTTATTCTAATCCACCATTTCATAAGAGAATCTTGCATGATGATTCCAGCTATTGTTCCCTAAGCTCCCAAAGACTTACCTTCAATGAAAATTGTTGCCTATTTTCCTGCCACCAAACTCCTAGTCTATTTTCTTTTATGAAATAATATTAACTATGTATTTATTTAGACCTTGCTATGAGACTTTCCCCCCTCTGTACCTTCAAGTTCAAATTAATACCCTATATCTAATCTTTTCAGCGTACTGGAGCAGTGTCAATAATTTTGAACAGAGATTTAGCTGTATTTATGCAAGTCCTCACTCAGTTGAAGAAAATGAGGTGGTTAGGATGCACACTTTACATTGTCACACTCAGGATTATTCAAGGCCTGATCCTAAACTGCACATAGTCTAATATTATTGAAAAATTAGGGTTAGGATGTGGAATAGTAAAACCCAATCATGGAGAGCCTTGTATGTCCTAGTATAAAATCAGACTCCATTCTCAAAGTGGAGCCAAATTTTATTATGGACCAGGAGAGAGATGAATTCAGGCGGCCATGTTATAATGACTTCATATCAGCCTAGAGAATAGGCTAGAAAGAGCAAGGTATGAAGATTATCAAAGAAAGAAAAATGTTTTTGTCCATGGTGGTAGCAGTAAAAATAGGAGAGAAGATTACTAAAAATAACAAAGATGAAAAATTGAGGGAAATAAGGAAGAAATCAAGGCAGAAAAATCAAGAGGACCACTATATTTCTATTTGGTCTTCTAGAATGATGGAAATGCCATCCACCAAGATGAGTCTTTCACAAAGCTGTTGATGTTATATCTATATCTTGAGGACCTAAAGGCTATCCAAGTAAAAATAAGGAGGATGGCGCAAGAGTTGAAGAGAACAATCCCTAGACAGGTTCAAGGTAAACAAATAACCCTTCCCTGGCCATTTTGATAGATGACCAGATTTTGAAACCATTACAAACCTTGTAACTCAACTACTTTGGACTACACACTTAATAACTCTAAGACTCAGAATATTCTACTGAGAATGGAAGAGTTGACAGGAGGCTCTTGCAGGCCCCACCCAGCAATCACCCTATAAGCCCCTGCCTGTTACTAAGTCCTTTCACAACTGGAAAGTCAGAACTGGCAGCCTATTAAGGTAGCTCTAAGAATGAATTCCATCAGATTCAACTGAGAGCTATGAAATTGGATGTGGGGCAAAAAAGCAAGGGAGAAACAGCAGCACTTGGACAAACTACGGAGATAGAAGAACTTTTGAAGATGAACGCAATCCCCTGCGAAGAAGAACTCATACAATTAGTCATGTTAAATTGCCAAGGTACATTATCAGCATGAGCCACAGCTGCCCCATTTCAGCGCCAGGGAATGTTATTTTTACTCTTACAGTTACAGCAAGACTCTAATTACTGAAACTGCCGATGTCACCTTAATTAGAGTTTTATTTAATGATCACATTGGGCACTGCTTTATTATGTGGATTTTTTTTTAAGTAAAATATGGCAGATGAGTGGAGGAGGAGAACTTAGCACCCAGTGTATTTTCCTTGGGGGCATAAACTTAAAGGGAGTGGCGAAAGAGCTCCAATTCACAGAGAATGTTGTTGAAATTTAAATTTGGCATTTGTTGTTTAAGAGATAAGAAAATAGCACATTTTAAAAATGCAAGTTCATACTTTGCAGTTAGTCATTATTGGAAATATTCATCAGTCATACCTGTATTTCTAAGTACATAAAAATCTATTGGAAGCACAACCAAATTGTGTGGGAAAGTTTTTGCATGGGCTATTTGCACATTTCTTGAATGTCCACTGTATGACTGAACCAGGCAAACTCCAGGAGCTTGCAATTTTGTGGCAGGAATAAGTAACAAAGGCATACATTAACTTCACATAAACAGCTGGGCACATACTAAACAATCAGTGAAATGGTGTGAGTGGCTGGCATGATTCTTGCCAGGTGTGGTTAATCAAAACAAGATTTCTTATTGTAACGCAAGTCAAAAAGATTCTATATGGAATTCACCTTAGAAAGGATCGCTTTTAATCTCCTTCACTCTATTGGCAATAAGAGTGAGACACAAAGAGGTCAGGGCTTTTCCAAATTGCATAGTAAATTAGTGACAGAGCTGACATTATAATCCATAGACTCTGAAAGTCAGTGTTGTGCAGGATCAAATCTTGAGGATGCTTCAGAAGAAGAAAACAGAGAGTGTGTGTGCATGTTTGCGTGTGATAGAGGTAGTAAATACAGGGATATTCATATGCAAATACAATCTGCAACATGCCCAAAGACAGAGGCAAGCAAGCATACATGTCATGATTTGTTATGGAAATAGACAACAACACAGAGGATGGAAGAAAAATTATAGAAAATTAGGATAATGAGAGAAGTGTGCTGTGAACAGTTTATGGAGAACAACATTCCTGAATTTCAAGAGACAATTGGAAGCCAAACAAAAAAAGGTTTTAGATGATCAAAATGTATCTTGTTGATAAAGCTTGCTTTTGCAAGTAGAACAGATTAGAGAAGGGAAGCCAGAGCAACAAGAAAGCAAAAAAAAATAGGGCTGTCACTGTGGACTAGAGGCAGGATTGGGAAACAAAAATCACATAAGAATTTTTATGAAAAAAATAAATGAGTAGCTCTGGAAATTTTACTCAATATTCAAGGATGAAGAGCTATGCTTTAAAAAATCTAAGTTTATAATCAAATAAAATATTGGTGGAAAAATTTGGATATTTAGAATAAGAAAATAAATTATATTTTTAATATGCTTTATTTTAGATGGCAGTAAATCTCCCAGTTGGTGATATAACGTAAAGAGGAGGGCAAAGATTTAGTTACAACATTGATGGTCAGAGTCAAAAACAAAATCATGAGAGATTGTCATAATTTGAATATAACAATTATCTCTAAATGTCTGAATTCCTATACCCAGTAAAAATATATAGAATATCAAAACTTAACCTGGTCAAATAAATTTAAAAAGTACTTTGGTCAAAATATAATTTATTTTACAGTGGCATCTTTTAAAAATTTGGAAAATAATAACAGCCTTTCCTACACTAATCTGATACTAAAGAATCATCCTCAAGATTATCAGAAATTGCCTGTAGCTCCATAAGGCTAATGTTACTCTTTATGGGACATAAAGCTGGTTTAGCATCAGGCTTATTGCAGAAGGCAGCTTGAAGAGACATATTTGCTCTGCTTAAGCCTTTAAAAACTTATAAAAATAGCAAGTGCATCTCATCTGGCTCTGCTGAAATAACATCCCTGAAAAGAAAAAGCTTTTCAACAAGCCTGAGAAACAAATGCCTCCCCAGAGATCAAGTCACTCTTTGTAGAGAAGACTTTTTGTCAAGGCTCTTGGGGAGTTTTATGTAGAACCAGATGGGGCAAATTTTTCCTTTTATTGCCTTCACCTCTAATTGATGGGTATCCAGAGAGAGCCTGACTCATAAAGTGCATGAAACCATCTTCATCCACACTTTAAGTTATTTTCAAGAAGTTTATTTTCAGGAAGTCTACTCCATTGACAAGAGTAGAATCAATGCAATTAAAATGAACAAATCGCTTTGCAAATCACCACCTCTAATTTCTACAATGAGCCTCCTCTTAAAATCCTTGAAGACTTTTATGGCCTTCTACTTTTCTCTGTGGAATTCAAATTGCTAAACATTCATGAAAGTTTAGATAAGTTGGAGATAAATTCAACTTCTAGGATCAATGCGTGAAACTACTCTGAAAATACAATCTTTGTCCCCAAATCCTACCTCCGGGGGTAAACAATGCCTACTTCAATCTATTACTGGACAGAGTTGCCTGATTTGCACTTCGCTTCATCCCTGTTGTTCAATCCAATGCTTCAAAGAGATGAAAATAAATATCAAGGAAATCTCCAACTTAACACAGAAATATGTATAGATGGCAAATGCTGTCTGCGCCCAGCTCATGGCCCCATGATACTAGCCACTGCAGTACATGGCAAAGACGTCCTATTGACTCTGCCCTCAGCCCTTACATGGGGAACCAATGAAAATGCTGAAGAAGAAGAAGAAGAAAGAGTTGGAAGATAAATATCTCATCTTCATTGTCCCTAAGGTCTGTCACCAAATCTCAGTGTTTCCTGATAGAACTCAGCTTCTATAACCCAGTGACAAGTCGCTACATAAACACAATCTTTATTGGCTTCCTACCTTTCCCTGCCTAATTTCCCACAACTGAATCAGTACTTTCTGGAATTACTGCCCTGGTAAACTATCCACATTTAAGGTCTGCTCTGTGATAATCTAAAATAGTTTATTACAAAGTAAGTCCATGGAAGCGTAGGTAGGGAACAAGCAGATCAGAAAATATAAAGCCCTTGCCCCATTCCTAATCACTCCTCTAAAAATGAACTCCTGTACAGGTAAAAAGTAACCCAGCATGTTAGAGAGGATTAGTACATGTACTCTCCTATGAACTTTCTCCCTCGTCCTCAGAGAAGGTTCTGGTGGACATAGCTGGAATGCTATGCTACTCATTTGCTCTACGCATTCCTTCCTTTTGCCCATCTCTCTCAAAAGCAGGTCATGAGTGTCTTCTCATACACATCAAAGGTAAGTGTTTTGCATAATAGCAGGAAATGGGTTTTTTTTACGACACAGTCTAAGCTTCAGGGTTGATCCTCAGTTCACTCATATCTTCCTGTAACCTGCCTTATTCCATTTTCATTGAAACTCATCTATCAAAAAGAGAATTGAAAATTTGCTAACGTTTTTGCCATTTTATATTTGTATAAATCAAGCAAAATTTTTGTAAAGTCTGAGCTGATGCCTTTTCCAAGTATTGAATCAAACATTTTCAAAATCTATAAACTTCATCAGAAGTTAACATAAAACTGGAAATCTCTCCAAGCCAAACTCTTCCTTAGACAGGTAGGTTTTTTGAGTGCTGTTTGCCATTGCTATCTGGAGAGTTACTGTTTATCAAGTAAACTAGACTGGCTTGTAGTTGCTCATTGACAGAATGGACAATGGGGTCATTTCAATCCTGATGCCTGATGAGATGCTTGTCCCTCAACAACAGACTTCGTTGCTCCCAGCTATGACTTCTTCCAACTCTTTCCCCTATGGCTGAACTTGACAATCAAAGTGAAATTTATCTGGTTAGTGTGATACCTGCTTTGCTCAATTCATTTATCAACATTTGACTGATTCCTTTCCAAGCAGCAGATATTTGGGCATAGATATTTTCTATTTCATATGTAATATGTAGCCCTGGGTAACTTTCATCAGGGATGGCATTAAGCTATGCAAAATGATGGACTGTTTTCCTTCACATTACCTTCCTCCAGGTAAACTATTCTGTAGATTAGTAACTGGTTTTCCTTGATTTATTTTTGAAGGTTACTCCATATTCCTTTACACAGTACTTTTCTATGAATTATGCATGCTGCTAAAGTCCAATACGCAGCAAAGGCGGTAGACTATAATTTCTTCTCTTGTAATTTACATTATACCACCATAAATGACTTAAGCTTCTAAATTTTTCATTCAGAAGATGCAGCTTGATACTCAAATGGGAGATTTTTGAGTCACCTGATAATACTACAGTTGAGTACCATTAAGTTTACATCGACTCTGATATTTCCATGTTTTAATTATAAACCTTATGTAGACACTGAAACATAAACATATAAAACCTACATTGACCCCAAAATATAAAACATGTGAAATATGAGCATTCCTATTTCTTTTGTACCAGAGGCAATAAAGTGAGTTGAGAATCAAAAGTAGAATAGATGTGAAAGGAAAAAAGAGATTAAAATAAACTAAATGCTAGAAATTTTAATCATTATAAGCTACCCAGGTTTATTTCTCAAGCCTATCTAAATATCATTTTGTTTAACTTTTCACCCTTTAATTCTTCAACAAATTATGTTTCAGCCTGTACCTGTTATTCTCCGTGTTCCTTTTCTGTTTACATAACTTTCTGTTTTAGCTTTTAAAATCATAGCCTAAAAGAACAGGAGGGCCTTTGGTATCCCAAAACCTGTTGTGTTCAAGATGTAATCATCCTGACTAGCAACATTAGCATCATCCAGTCCTCATCCCAGACTACTGAATCACATAGTCTGGGGATGGGACCCCACAGTCTGTTAGAATCTTATCCTCCTGGGCATTCTGTTGGTGTAATTAGGTTTGCCTCCAAACCAACAGAGTCTCTAACAGAGATTCTTCCTGTGCACTGCTTCATACCCTCTCAGGTTCTTCTTGACATCAGCATCTGTTTTCTGGACAACCACTTCCTCCAGGTATCATTTGGCAACACCCAGTCTCAGTTGCCTTATTCAATTTTTCCTTTTCCTTCTGGGCTCCAGCCTTCTAGGATACCTTAAACATCAGCTTCTCTCTCATATAACCACAGCCTAATATGTGGGTATAAGGGTAGTTAATATCCCACTGGACAGCCTTTGACAAGTGAGAACAGGAGCCTATAGATAAACATTTCTGCAACCACTCCTTGGATGGAAATTCTGAGGCATATTTGAAATGGCTCCCCACAAAGTAATGGCCA
This sequence comes from Carlito syrichta, assembly GCF_000164805.1. NCBI lineage: Eukaryota > Metazoa > Chordata > Mammalia > Primates > Tarsiidae > Carlito > Carlito syrichta. Next base: position 9,880 of record NW_007133948.1, on the reverse strand, counting down.
AGTCAAAAACACTTTAGTGGCCTATTCTTCCCTGTTCCACACTCCTTTGTCTGCTACCCTTCTTTCCTGAGATCACCTCCCAAAATAACTTGTCTACATATAAGAAGGGTGGAAGAAATTTAGAATGGGGGGGGGGATTCCTGTGTGTTTTACAGATCAAACAGCTGAATATTACTGGTATTGCTGTTTAGGTGAGCCTAAGGGGAAGAACTAAACAAGTCCTCTGGAGAGAGGAAAAGGGATTTAGTGGCTTCCATTTAAAATTGCAGAAGATTGGGTCAGTTGTATTTTTGCTGGTTTTTCACATCTTTTGAAGAGTGAGGATTAATGTGAGTGCTGCAGTCTTCAACAAAGCAGAGAGGTGACAAAGTTCCAAGCACACTGAGTCTTTAGTAATTGCTAAAGCATCTTTGCTTCTATCTATAAAAAGAAGTGAATCTTTCCACAATTCAGTTTGCAGTATGGGGTTTTGGAACTATATGGTATAATCTGTAACTCATTAGCTCCAAGAAGCATTCACTTCTATGCAAGTGTGTGTGTGTTTGTTTGTTGGGAGACAGTCTAGCCATTGAATATTTGGAAATATCCCCAAAGGAAGCTTGAGTTGGCCAGCCTAGCCCAAAAGGAAGTGAATTCCAGTGAAAATTAAACTTAACTAGGAAGAGGAAAAATACTGGTGAAAATCTTGCTATTAACTTAATGTATCATGAAAATGACTTCACCTAAGTGCGTTTTGTGCCTTATTTCCTAACATCTGTGGTATGATTATAATAATAAGCTTCTTAGAGAAGGAAATCTTTTTCTCTTCTGAAAATTATGTTGCCCTCAATCATGAATATTGCTTCAAAATTCATATTTACATTCTGTTTTATAAAGTTATTTTTCTAAATACTTTTTCAACCCACGCATCATGCAAATGTTTTGAAATCATTGCAGTGAAAAGCATGATGTTCAAATCTGTAAGATAGTTCCACTAAGGTAACAGTCCATTATGTATGCTGCTTTATTACTTTTTCTTTTTCATACTTAAATTCACACATTTAAAAAATATACACAGTATCTCTGAAATAATCATATTTAAATGACTTTTTTTTACTATATATTTGAGTGAAATAGTTGCATATGATGCATTTTTTGTGATTCACTTATATAAAGAAAAGGATAATGTTTATCTTGGTGGACAAATAATTTTATTTAAATAAACTCCACATATTTATGCATTTTATGTAAGTCCACATTTTATTTATTTTTTCAATGTTTTACGTGAAAAATATTTTACTTTTTACAATACATTCCTTTAATTATTACAATTAAAGGGTTCAAATTGCAATCATAAAGTTGCAGGAAATTATGATCATGTAAGTATTTAATTAATTCTTTAAAAATGCTTTTTCTGGTCTTATAAAACTTTATAATTAGTTCTTAAGTGATAGTCTTTGGAGGTACCACCCAAAGATTATAAAATGTTCTTTCTCTATTTTATAGCCATAAAAGAAATATTTGGAATTCTGATTGGGTCTCTACAAATAGAAAAGTTGTGAATCACTACCAACCCTTAGGAAATAAATTAGGCTAGTTGAAGAAAGTTTTATGCAGATAGGATTTAAGATAGAGTCAATCATACTCAGTGATCTATCATAGAAACAAAGAACAGAGTACCATATGTTCTCACTCATAAGTGGATCTTGAACAATTATCATAATACTGTAAGAAAGAGATTGGCAGTAGTGGGAAACTGCCAGGGGAGGAGAGGTGGGATTGACAGTAGTGGGAAGCTGCAAGGGAAGGGGTGGTTGGATTGGCAGTTGATGGAAATTGCCAGGGGAGGGAGGGGCACTCGGTATCTTAGGTTGGTTGAGAGAGATACTTATGCCATTAAAAAAAAATCGCTTTCTTATTTTCTAAAGGTTTAGAAATTCTCTTCAAGTCCAACTGGAGATGTCAGTATGATCCATGTATATTTTATAGAAGTCACGTAGACATAGAAGTCAATTACACACACATAAACACACAAAAACAAGTGTGTACGAATGTGTATCTCCTATTACTCACAAAAAGCTATTTATGAAAGCTATTTATTCCATAACAAGACAAGGTCAAGTTCCTTTGTCACTACAGACAATGTTATAAAGTAATTCCTGTCATTTTAGCAATTCTTATAATGTTTTCATAATATTGTAGTTAAAGATGCAGGCTTGGGTACAACCATGCAATGGATATGCCCCAGCCATAGAAAGGGAAGGAATGCTCAATCTATGTAACAATATGGATGATTATTCGATGCATTTTGCTAAGTGAAAGAAAACAAACCCAGAAGGCTACATACTGTGCCATACCATTCATGTGACATTCTAGAAAAGGCACAGTATGAGAGGTAAAGAAATCCAGATATTTCGTTCTCAAGACTTGTTTGAAGAATCGAGTATTGGCTACAACGTGGCTATACATAGGAACCTTTAGCGTGATGGAACTTTTCTGTGTGGTATTTTGGTGGTAGATACACAACTCTAAGCATCTGTACTCCTCAAGGAATTAACCATATGCAAACTTTTATGACAGTTTTAACAACTTTATTGAGGCATAACTGACAGAGAAATAATTATACATATTTAAGTTATATAATTATATGAGTTTGGACTTATGCAAACACCTGCAATACCATCACCGTGATCAAGGTAATAGACATACCCAACAACTTTCAAACTTTAAAAAAATCAGCCTGAATATAAGTGATCCCAGGGTGAGATGCAGATGGTGAAAAATGAACATTAACAGCATGTAGTAGGCAGAATTCTAAAATGGCCCTTAGGTTTTCTACTCTAATCCTTGAGACTGTGAATATTACTAGCTATCACACACGTGACTTTATTACATGTCAAATGGGATTTTTCAGATATAATTAAGATTACTAATCAGTTGACTTTTAGTTAATCAAAAGGGAGATTTTCCAGATGAATCTAATCTAATTCCAACAGCGGTTTAAAGGCAGAGTTTACTTCAGCTGGCAGCAGAAGTCAGATTCTAAACAGGTGCAGGATTCCACAGACTCAGAAGTTTGAGGGGGGCACGTGCAAATATCAGAGAGTAACTTCCAGGAATTGAGGGCGACCCCAGTCATCAGCCAGCAAGAGGAGGAAGATTTCACTCCTAAGCTTCAAGAAACTGGCATCTGGCAACAACCTGAATGAGCCTGGAAGCGGGTTCTTCTCCAGAGCCTCAAGATAAGAGCCCAACAGTCAGTACCTTGATATCTGTCTTGTGTGACCCTGAGCAAAGTGCTCAGTAGAGCCCACCTCAACTTCTGACCTGCCAAACTGTGAGTAAATGAATGGGTATTGTTTTCAGCCCCAGGATGTGATAAAATAACATGACAATACAAAATTAATACACTGCATTACAAATGTATGGCATATTCTTATGGGAGATGTTAGGAAGGAAATGAGATGACCTATGCAACTATTAAAAACAAAATTCTGACTGGATAGTAAAGACTAAGTACAAAAAAACTATACATAAATATTGTGCTTTCTTCATTTTTTTTGAAAAGTTAGCAACTGTAAAGCATGCACACTAGGATTAAACAAATACAGTTGACCCTTGAGCAACACAGGTTTGAATGTGAGGGTCCACTTATAGATGGATTTTTTTTCAACCAAATGTAGATTGAAAATACAGTATCCAAGGAATGTGAAACCCACATATATGGAGAGCTGGCCTTCTGTTTATGGGGATTCCACAGGGCCAACTATAGGACTTGAGTAGGCATAGATTTTGATATATTTGGAGGTCCTAGAGCCAATCGCTGTGTACTCCTCATACACCCAAGAGAGGACTATAATTTGTACACAATGAGAGCTAGGTTTCTTACCATTCCAGGAAGAATTTACAAGAAAATAAAAGCAAGAGAGGAAGTCTAGAATCCTGGATTAGTCATAGATATGAATTCATTTTTTTAGATAGATGTATACAGTAATAATATAGATGTATATGTATACATGACTTAGTGACAAAAATTGATTTCCTATCTCTGTTCACTGAGTGAACCTAGAATCAGTGTCATCCCAGTAGCAATGAGCACACCTACTACCCAAATCTTAGCTTCTAAAGATCATTATTCAATAAAACGAACCAGGGCTCTTGGGAGAGATGACTAGTTTTCAGCTGGGGCAGTAAATATGCCTAATCAATCTGGAACGTACTGTAGTGCTAGCAAGAAAAAAGTTCTAAAAACAAAACACAGCAAAAACAACAAAAAAGGAAAAATGAGGGCATATAGCAAAGAACAGATGTCAACCTATAAAGGCTCATGATGCCCAAAGTGGGAACAACTTTTGTAGCAAAATAAATATTAGTATTATTAAATTATAATCCATATAATAAAATAAATATTCATGAGTCCAGGCTGATATAAATAATGATTGAATAAATCAATGAAGGAGAAGGGATAAATCTTCCTCCCAGAGGAATTTCATATAATAAATGTAGAAGGAATAGGGGAAATGGAAAATTGCCATTAGAATACCACAGAAATAATGGCTAAAGTTAGCGAGTGAAACTTTTAGGAGAAACAGGGTACCCACATAGCTTCAACGTATCTCTTCCAAAGGTTTTAATGTAAATCCGCAAATTGTTTGATAGTCCTCCCCACAGGAGGTAGAGTTTGATTCTCTTCCTTTAGAATATAGGTTTGAGTTAGTGGCTTACTACTAACATGTAGGAAAGGAAAGAAAGTAGTATCTAGTAATTTTACAGTGGAGAAACCTGGCAGACAATTTTATGCAAGGGATCCAGGTGATGTTACCTGTTTCACTTGCGTTTTTCTTAAAGACTCTGGCTTCAATTTTCATAATGTGTCTCTTTTAATGAAAATAAAACAAAGAGGAATATCCTGGCTTATTATCACATACTACATTGCATTATCTTCATTTTCACATGTCTACATATATTTAGATCCTAGAGAAAAAATACATATACTGAGTCCATGGAATCAGAAAAGAACTTCTTGCAATTGTGGTGGAAATATGAAAACAGGCATATCTGTTCTGAGGAGAAATTTCATTCTTTTTTTTTCTTCTTTTAAAAATTTTTTATTTTAAAATTATGGGGTACATTTCAGGGCTAGGTATATAAATATTCACTGTACAGGTGCCCTTGTTGATGAGGTGTGCCCTCCCTTCCCCAGGCAGATTTCCACTACTGTCAATCCCACCTTCCCACCACCACCCCCCCCTGCAGTTTCCCACTATAGTCAATTTTCTTACAGTGTTGCGGTAGTTGTTCAAGGTCCACTTATGAGTGAGAACATGTGATACTCAGTTCTTTATTTCTGTGAAATATCACTCAGTATTATAGACTCAAATTCCATCCAGGTTGCTGCAAAGTTCATGATTTTGTTTTTCTTTATGGCTGCTTAATATTCCATCAGGTATATGTACCACATTTTTTTTAATCCAATCCTCTTTTGATGGGCACGGTTGGTTCCATGTTCTTGCTATTGTGAACAATGCTGTGATAAACATACATGCGCAGGTATCTTTTTTATAGAGTGATTTGAGTTCTTCCGGGTATATTCCCAGTAGGGGGATTGAGGGGTCACATGGAAGCTTGATTTTTAGAACTTTTAGGAATCACCACACTGTTTTCCACAGTGTACTAGTTTGCACTCCCACCAACAGTGTACAAGTGTTCCCTTTTTGCCACATCCTCTCCAGCATCTGTTATTGTTTCAGTTATGGCCATTCTGACTGGAGTTAGGAGGCATCTCAGTGTAGTTTTAATTTGCATCTCCTTGATGATTAGTGAGGCCGAACATTTTTTCATGTATCTGTTGGCTGCTCATATGTCTCCTTTTGAGATCTGTCTATTCATATATTTTGTCCACTTTGTAACGGGGCTGTTTGTTTTTTTCTTTTCACAATGTTTGAGTTCCTTGTAGATCCTAGATGTTAGACCTTTGTCAGACATTGAGTTGGCAAATACTTTTTCCCAGTCTATGGGTTGTCTCCCTACTCTCTTGATGGTTTCTTTGGCTTTGCAGAAGCTTGTCAGTTTTATGAGGTCCCACTTGTCTATCTTATCTCTTATGGCATATGCACTTCGGTCTTTGATCAGGAATTGGTTACCATTTCAATTTCCGTAAGAGTCTCTCCTGCATTTTCTATAGTTCTTATAGTTTGAGGTTTTACATTTAGGTCTCTCAACCATTTAGAGTTGATTTTTGTGTATAGGGATAGGTAGGGGTCCTGTTTCAATCTTCTGCCTGTGGTCAGCCAGTTTTCCCAGCACCATTTACTGAATAGATTCTTGTCTCCTCAGTGGTAGGTGGTGGAGGCTTTGTCGAAGATGAGTTGGTTGAGAAATTGAAGTTTTGCTTCTGGAATCTCAATTATATTCCATTGGTCTATATGCCTGTTCTTGTATCAATGCCAGGTTGTTTTTTGATTACTGTAGCTTTATAATAAGGTTTAAAGTCTGGGGGTGTGATTCCTCCTGCTTTTGTTTTTGTTTTTGTTTTTTTTGCTGAGAATTGTTTTGGCTATTCTTAGTCATTTATGCTTCCATATGAACTTCTATATTGTTGTTTCTAGGTCTGAGAAGAATGTTGCTGATAATTTGATGGGTATTGTGTTAAATCTGTAGATTGCCTTTGGTAGAATGGAAATCTTAACAATGTTGATTCTTCCAATCAATGAGCATGGGATATTTTTCCACTTGTTTGTGTCATCTTTGATTACTTTGAGCAGTGTTT
>NW_007133948.1:2426-3112 GCF_000164805.1 Carlito syrichta | reverse complement strand
CTACTGTGACTAAGCTCACAATTTATATTGCAGCACTGGTAAAATGACCATTGTCTCACTCCTTAATGTTTTATGCTATCATTTGGCCCCTTGAATATCTTCAAATACTTCCAAAAATAGATCCTAACATGTTGTCACAGGTTCTTCTGGAGACTAGTTCTATCATGGATTTCAGCAGTGATGATGTGGATTCTATTGCTATTCCTTCCCGATACCAGGTACCTTTTAACTTGGTTCCCCTACTGCCTATGTTTCCACATCATTTAGTTCTTAGACTACAGATTATAGTCATGATACCCGAAGACTAACTATTTAATCTCCTTGAGATTCAATTTTTGGAATTTTAAAATAAACAAGTTTAAAAGCAAGATTTCTAACATATCATTACAATCTCTTCCAATTCTAGATCTGTAGAGAGCACATCCTTATAAGCTATTTCTAAAAAGAATTTGTTTCAGAGTTCATAAATGTAACCTTGCTACTTTGTTCCAAAAACATATTGCTCAATCCTATAAATACCTTGGTTTTCTTTTCTTTTTTTTTGCTGTGAATAAATCTTTATTTATGTGTTCAATTATTTCTTTTTTTTTTATTAATCAGTATTTTTTATTATGGTTTTGTGGGGTACAGTTAAGGGTTAGGAGTACAATGACGTTTCATTCAGGCACCCTGTAGATAAGAAGTGT
>NW_007133948.1:0-986 GCF_000164805.1 Carlito syrichta | reverse complement strand
AATGCGATTGTTCTTTTGTACATTTATTTGTATCTGAGGACTTTGCCAAAGGCTTTTATCAATGTAAGGAGACCTTTGACAGATTCTCTTGGGTTTTCAAGGTACACCATCATATCATCTGCATAGAGAGATAACTTGACTTCCTCTTTTCCTATTTGAATACCTCTGATTGCCTCCTCTTCTCTGATTGCTTTAGCCAGGACTTCCAATACTATGTTGAACAGGAGGGGGAGAGAGTGGGCATCCTTGTCTAGTTCCAGTTTTCAGGGGAATTGGTTCCAATTTTTGTCCATTTAGGAGTATGCTGGCTGTGGGTTTCTCGTAGATGGCTTTTACTATTTTGAGGTATGTTCCCCGTATGCCTAGATGTTCAAGGGTTTTTATCAAGAAGGGGTGCTGGATTTTATCAAAAGCTTTTTCTGCATCTAGTGATATGATCATGTGGTTTTTGTTTTGACATCTGTTGATGTATTTAATTACATTTATGGTTTTACGAATATTGAACCAGCCTTGCATGCCAGGAATGAAGCCTACTTGGTCATGATGGATGATTTTTGAGATGTATTGCTGAATCCGGTTTGCTAGGATCTTGTTGAGAATTTTAGCATCTATGTTCATCAAAGATATTGGCCTGTAGTTCTCTTTCTTTGTTGGATCTTTACCTGGCTTGGGTATCAATGTGATGTTGGCTTCGTAAAATGATTTGGGGAGAGTTCCATCTTTTTCAATCGCCTGGAATACCTTCAGTAGGATTGGTATCAGCTCCTCCTTAAATGTCTTGTAGAATTCTGCTGGAAAGCCATCTGGACCAGGGCTTTTTTTTGTAGGAAGTTTTCTTATTACGTGGTCGATTTCCTTGATTGTTATTGGTCTATTTAGGGTCTCAATTTCTTCTTGTTCCAACCTAGGTAGGTTGTGTGATGTCAGAAAGTCTTCCATTTCCTTCTGGTTTTCAAGTTTGTTTCCATACAAGTGTACGTAGTAGT
>NW_007133947.1:0-814 GCF_000164805.1 Carlito syrichta | reverse complement strand
CTTAATCCCCAATGATTGTAGGTTACATTGTTTCGAAGAGGGCAGACAATAAAGCAGTAAGCAAATAAATGGAATATAATATGAGATAGTACTTAGTGGAATAAGTTAAGTCAGGGAAAAGGTGGTAGAATAATGAGTAGAGTGGGCAGGAATACTCTTTTAGATCATGTGGGAAGTCAAGTCTTTTCTGTGAAGGTGACATTTGTCAGATGCTAAATAAACTGAGATTGAGCCTTGCATGACTCTGCCCATCATTGTAGCTCCTCTTTCCTGACTAAATTGCTAACTGCTAAGTTGTTTACTGGCACTAATTAATATCTCATCATATATATACATACATATGCGTGTGTGTGTGTGTGTGTAATTGCTTCCTCAAATAGAATGTGAGCTTAAGGATGACAGAAGTTATATCAGTCTTATTCATCACTATTTTTGTAAAGAGAATATTATAACTATTTACATCTAGTTTTACAGATGAGATAACCAAAGCCCTTTGGTAATCAAGTGCTTTAACTAAAATATCATACAATGTAGCAAATAGGAGAAATGAACCACATGTTGAGGGTTAATATGTAGGTACTTTATAGTACTAATTTAATCCTCAATGCAACTGTAGTCGGATGAATAATGGTCTCCTCAATAACCACATCCTAATCTCTGAAAACTCTGAAAGTCACTTTACAGGTAAAAGTAACTTTGCAGATGTAATTCAGTTAAGGATTTTGAAATAAGGAGACCATTCCGGACTGCCCCTGTGGGCTCAGTGTAGCCAAAGGAATTTTATAAGAGTGAGGCAGGAGATTGGAGAGGAGGG
>NW_007133946.1:0-948 GCF_000164805.1 Carlito syrichta | reverse complement strand
TATTGTTGTTAAACAAAGACACTTGCTGTTAACAAAGTGCTTCAATTTAGATGAAGATACATTTCTGTGGATTGGAATAAAACAAGAGTTTCGATGGCACATCCCTAGGCAACTCCTGACAGTCCTGATTTGCCTTGTTTCACTTCTTTTTGTTTTCTAATCTTAAAAAAACTGGAAAGGATGCCCATTTTTTATTTAGGTAATGATGTAAAAAAGACAACACTGACACTGTTAAATACCAAAGTTCCTCCATTCTCTAGAAATGGTCTGAATGGACAGTATCATCATTTTAAAAATTTGTGGTGAGACTTATGGGAATATTATGCAATCAGTGACGTTGCACAAAAGGTTCATGGGGGACATTTCCCCAAAGAAATCACCCATTTACAGATAGATGACCTAATTTAAGAAGAAAAAGACAATGTTGAATAGGAAGCCTTCAGTGGCAGGTGAGTCACATTCATCTCAGGAAAAAATTCACCAGTTTGTGATCTCGTTAAAAGGATGACTGATTCACAGCAGCAACAATAGCCAGCATCACAGACATTGGCACAACCACTCCAGCTCACACAACACTCCCCGAAAAACTGAACTTGAAAAACGTGCCAAATAATGAGTAACAGAACCATGGCTTCCAGAACAGCTACAGACATGAGGAGAGTTCCCTGTGAGAATGTTAAATATGAGAGATTGAGTGGCTGAAGCATTTCTTCACAAATCAGTGACAGAGAGGGAACACAAATTTCACAACAGGATGATGAAGACAGAGCATGGTCAGAGTAGGGAATCCCAGAGGGGACCAGGTCCAGTCAAGCAAAAGGGAACCAGCAAAAGATAGAGGCCAGGCAGTAGTTTTAGAAATATTTGGGGGATTTCTTTTCCAGAGGATTTGACTTCCTGAAGGGAGTATTTTCTACCATGATCTTCTTTCTAGAGGGATTGATTTCT
>NW_007133945.1:0-571 GCF_000164805.1 Carlito syrichta | reverse complement strand
TAGGCATCCTACTGACAGTCCTGATTGGCCCTGTTTGACTTCTCTTGTTTCGTAATATAACAAAGTCCCAGAAAGGGCACCTATTTTTCTTCAGCTAACAGTGTAGAAAAAGATCGCATTAACACATTTAAGGCCCCAGGGCCCTCCCACCTCTAGGAATGAGCTGAATGGCTGGGATCATTGCTCACTGAAGCATCTTGAACTTGACGGAGCTTATGTTGGGAAACAAAGTTTATGTTGAAGTTTACATCTGTTTTACGCGTGTGCATTTGTAAAACGGAATCATTCCTATAGATAGATCTATCCTTTGGGTTAACCCACTTACAGACTTTTCCAATTTTCCTTTCCAGGAACCAAATGTACCTCCCATGACAGTTGACATTGACTTGACTTGCCCACCTTTACAACCTTGCCGGGACACAGGGCTTTCCTCCTCCTGACCACCAGGCCAAAGACTACAACTCCATTTTCAGAGACACATTTTGCAGTGAAACATTCATCAGTCTTTTCTTCCATATCATGACTAGATTCGCCCAAAGGGATCTAATGGGTTCATTTTCCAACACATTTT
>NW_007133944.1:0-453 GCF_000164805.1 Carlito syrichta | reverse complement strand
GATGGATTGAACCTTTTATCATTATGTAGTGGCCTTCTGTATCTTTTTAAATTTCTGATAGCTTAAAGGGTATTTTGTCTGAGATCAAGATCGCAGCTCCTCCTTTCTTTTGTGTTCCATTCACCTGAAAATTTGTTTCCCATCCTCTTACTTTGAGTCTGTGAGTTTCCTTTCTAGTGAGGTGAGTCTCTTGAATGCAATATACTGTTGCCTGGTGATATTTTATCCATTTTGCCATTCTATGTCTTTTCATTGGTGCATTTAGTCCATTCACATTCAAACTAATTATTGAAATGTTTGAGTTGATCCCTATCATAATGTTCTTACAGAGCTGTTGTTCTTCCTGTTTGTCTTTCTTTTGGTTTTAGAGTTGGATCATGTGTGTTTTTAATCTTTTGCCTGTACTCTTGTGAAGAACATTGTTGTTCTTTTTTCCTTTTCTTCTGTGTTCGA
>NW_007133943.1:0-847 GCF_000164805.1 Carlito syrichta | reverse complement strand
AGGTCTGTACATAAAAACAGAACACCCAAATAGCTTAAACACAGATTTATTATGAGTAAAGGTAACTGAGCATTTGATGAAAAGGTGAAGATTTTTCACTGGATTAAAAGAAATGATTCTCTTGCAAACTGGCTTCTGAAGGCTGAAACTATCAAATAATTGAAAAAACCTGAATCAGGCAAGTACTATCACAGCTGGCATCCTTGGACTCTGTGCATGTAGGCTTCTTTGTTGGGTATATATGGGCAGCCGGAATTTCAATTGGAAATGCTTTCCAGACTCTCTGGGTTTCTGCACTGGGTCTGTTCAGGATAAGGATGCGTGCTCAGAGCCTAGAATATGCTAAAATGCAGAACAGGTGAGCACACCCTAGACAAGATTAAGACCTTTGAAGGAAGCATAACCTGGATAATCAGACACATAAAAAAAAAAATAAGGACAAACAATATGTTGGGCATACATTTTTGATCAGCCTGCTACAACTCAGGACAGATAGTTGGGAAAGAATGGTCAGAGGCAGAGAACTTTTGGCATGTCAAATTCCTCCATTTGTAGCTACAAAAGTTTGGAGTGGAATGGCTCCTCCATGATTCCTTTGCTCTGGGGTAGCTGGAACTGTCATTTAATACACTGGAAATTTCATCTTAAATTTTGTGTGTGTCTTCTTCAAAAATATTCTCAATAAATAAATCTTTTCATTCCCCTTACTGTATCTTCTATATCCAAAAATTATGGTCAATAAAGCCTCCTCAGATGCTCAATAATGCTGTAATGAGTTTTATCTTCAGTGTTCCTTTTTAAATATTTGTTCTTTTTTTCAAGAAAATTATACATCAAAGTGAAAGTC
>NW_007133942.1:0-724 GCF_000164805.1 Carlito syrichta | reverse complement strand
GTGACTGTTGGTGAGGGGGTCAGCAGGTACAAGTTCTGTGCAGCTGAAAGGGGTTCTTATTGAAACATATAGTGGTCTGAATTTTGACAGCGAGAACATCTAAATATTATCTGTAGCAATGGGGGGTTAATGACCGAGCATGGTCAGTAACCAAAGTGGTTGCCAAGTTAGCTTTAAGATCTGGGACCTTTGAACAACAGATGGAGAGAGGCAATATATAATTAAAGGTAAAGTTTTTCTCAGTAGGCCTAATGCATATTCTTTCTGTGTCAATTTTGTGCGTCCTCCTAGAATCTGCAAGTTGCTTATCCATCTACTCTAAAGATTCTTGTGGTGTGTGTGTGTGTGTGTGTGTATGTGTGTGTGTGTGTGTGTGTGTGTGTGTGTGTGTGTGTGTGTGTGCCCGCGCGCTTTCACAGCCTGATTATACCAAAACCACCAAAAATTATTGGTTGTGTTTACCTTAAATCACAGGTTAGACCTTCTCATTCAGCATGTCCCAGAGCCAACACAAAACCAAAGAAGAGAGTATGTCCGTAGGCAATCTGAGTCTTGGAAGAATGGTAAGGGTGATTCCAGGGGTATTGATGGCTCAGGCTGGTGAAGTCAACCATCTTCTGTGAAGGCAGGTGAAGCTAAGTGCCAGGACTGTGGCATGGTCCCAGTGTTTGAACTCCTTGCATCACTGATTTTCAGAAATTAGCTGAATTTCCTTGTAGGGGGA
>NW_007133941.1:0-872 GCF_000164805.1 Carlito syrichta | reverse complement strand
AGGCCCCACACAGAGTTGGCGGATTTCAGGGATGGTGGCTACTCCTTGACTGCGTTGTGTGCCCGTCTTTCATTTTCATGGTTTTGTGTCTTTCTGTGTGAATTGTCCAAGGACTTGCCTCCTCAGAGTCTCCCGCTTTGCTGTTGGCCAGTGTTCTTGGGTAGCTATGCTGCTCCTGGGATTCCTGCATGGCTCTAGAGGTAAAGTAGGTAACTTTCCATTGTTAAGAAGGTAGGCTTGATTTTCTAATTTGGACTAATAATTTTAAAATGGATGCTTTTTAGAGATTCAGTAATCTGTTTTGCTGAGACTTCTGAGATGTGTTGGAAATACAATGAGAAGCATGATTATATTGCCCAATTTTACTCTGGGTGGAAACATGGAAGTGTAACTGCAGAGGAGTTGCACTATCTAATTGGTCTTGAGAAACAGCATTTGAAAGTCCTAATGTTTTTGTTTGATGGTGTGGAAAAATCTCTTTTCTGAGCCTTTTTCTGTTTTAGTTTATAGATATAAGAAATGCATATCCATTCTGTCCGTGAGACAAGGGATATTACAGCCAGACACAGTGGTTAATATCTGTACTCCCAGCACTTTGGGAGGCAGAGGCAAGGGGATTGTCTGAACCCAGGGTTTCGAGACTAGCCAGCAACTTGGTGAGATCTCATATCTACAGTAAAATAAAAAAAAAAAAAAATTAGCCGGGTGTGGTGGTGCATGCCTGTATTTACTGCTACTTGGAAGCCTGTGTCAGGATCACCTGAGCCCAAAAGGTTGAGGGTGCCATAGCCTTGAGCATGCCACTGCATTCCAGCCTGAGAGACAGAGTTAGACTTCAACTCAAATAAAAGAATACATTTATGTACCTATTT
>NW_007133940.1:0-908 GCF_000164805.1 Carlito syrichta | reverse complement strand
CACTGTCATAATCATGTTTTCTCCTTTCTCATACTTAAACTTTTTAAAAAAGAACCTGAATATAGCCTAGAAATTTTCAAAAGTAATTGACTATTTTAAAATACATATATCAAGATCTGTGTCTTTTTGTTGCTCACATCTTTCTTTGTCATAGTACAGTTATTAACAGCTTGGAGATGTGAAACAAACCTGGGTTCAAGTCTTGTCTTGAATAACTTGACTTGAATCACCTAAAGCTATGTAGCTTTAGACAAATTACTTTACCTTTAGAGCTGCTATTCCATCTACAAATTGGAGTTGATAATGTTCAGCTCATAGAGTTCAGGGATTAGATGAGAAGGCCTGTATAAATTCTCTTGGAAGGAAAGAAGGATAGTTTCAGAGCTTCAATTGTGGAGCCAGGTAGCCTTATGTGAGTGAGGGATTCAGTAGAATTGCTTGGCTTTATGCAGATTATCAGTGCTTTCTGGACTTCAGGGCTTCAGTTTCTTCATCTATAAAATAAGGATAATGGTAGAACCACCTTACGAAGTTGTTGTAAGCATTCAGAACATGCAGCACGGTAAGCTCAGTAAATGTTAATAGTAAGTGGCTTTTTTTAATACTATACTTTTTGGTGTATAGTTAATTGCCATTTGGCATTAATGTCATTGCAGGTGAATGTTAGAAGGGGACTAGAAAGTGTTAGTGCTTTTAAGCCCGCAGAAAATGTTAGGGCTCTGCCAAGAAGCCCATGGTCAGGATGAAAAGAGATAGGCTTGGATGTGAATCCTGATGACTGATTTTTTCTTCTCTTAAAGATCTGACAAGATGCCATGCTTTTAAACTTTCTCAGCTTCCAAGTTTTCTTATGTATCAATGGGATAATGCCCTTGTGGGAGGGTTTATGTAATACATTAAGCCTGGTG
>NW_007133939.1:0-2322 GCF_000164805.1 Carlito syrichta | reverse complement strand
AAGGTAAAGTAGGTAAATTTCCATTGTTAAGAAGGTAGGCTTGATTTTCTAATTTGGACTAGTAATTTTAAAATGGATGCTTTTTAGAGATTCAGTAATCTGTTTTGCTGAGACCTCTGAGATGTGTTGGAAATACAATGAGAAGCATGATTATATTGCCCAATTTTACTCTGGGTGGAAACATGGAAGTGTAACTGCAGAGGAGTTGCACTATCTAATTGGTCTTGAGAAACAGCATTTGAAAGTCCTAATGTTTTTGTTTGATGGTGTGGAAAAATCTCTTTTCTGAGCCTTTTTCTGTTTTAGTTTATAGATATAAGAAATGCATATCCATTCTGTCCGTGAGACAAGGGATATTACAGCCAGACACAGTGGTTAATATCTGTACTCCCAGCACTTTGGGAGGCAGAGGCAAGGGGATTGTCTGAACCCAGGGTTTCGAGACTAGCCAGCAACTTGGTGAGACCTCATATCTACAGTAAAATAAAAAAAAAAAAATTAGCCGGGTGTGGTGGTGCATGCCTGTATTTACTGCTACTTGGAGGCCTGTGTCAGGATCACCTGAGCCCAAAAGGTTGAGGGTGCCATAACCTTGAGCATGCCACTGCATTCCAGCCTGGGAGACAGAGTTAGACTTCAACTCAAATAAAAGAATACATTTATGTACCTATTTCTTGGTAGAAACCTCATAAATAACATCTAAAACTCAATGTTCATTTGTGAGCTTGTTTTCCACATGCTGCTATATTTAAGAGAGTAGCCTAAATAGGTGGGTTCTTAAATGTTGCTTTTTTTCCTGATCTCTTAGGAAGAAGAGCATGAAAATAAAGCAGATTCTCATTCTTTCATGAGGTGGGTGTTATTGTGAGATAAGAGCCTCACACATGTTTGTGTCTGACTGTGTCCCTGTATTTTGTGGCCAAAGACAAATGATGTAGCCTCACAGAAAAAGATTATACAGTTCTTAAAAACTTGAGAGGTTTGTGTCCTATTATTTTTGACCATCAAGAGACTATTTTTGTCAGTTTCTCACTGTCATAATCATGTTTTCTCCTTTCTCATACTTAAACTTTTTAAAGAAGAACCTGAATATAGCCTAGAAATTTTCAAAAGTAATTGACTATTTTAAAATACATATATCAAGATCTGTGTCTTTTTGTTGCTCACATCTTTCTTTGTCATAGTATAGTTATTAACAGCTTGGAGATGTGAAACAAACCTGGGTTCAAGTCTTGTCTTGAATAACTTGACTTGAATCACCTAAAGCTATGTAGCTTTAGACAAATTACTTTACCTTTAGAGCTGCTATTCCATCTACAAATTGGAGTTGATAATGTTCAGCTCATAGAGTTCAGGGATTAGATGAGAAGGCCTGTATAAATTCTCTTGGAAGGAAAGAAGGATAGTTTCAGAGCTTCAATTGTGGAGCCAGGTAGCCTTATGTGAGTGAGGGATTCAGTAGAATTGCTTGGCTTTATGCAGATTATCACTGCTTTCTGGACTTCAGGGCTTCAGTTTCTTCATCTATAAAATAAGGATAATGGTAGAACCACCTTATGAAGTTGTTGTAAGCATTCAGAACATGCAGCACGGTAAGCTCAGTAAATGTTAATAGTAAGTGGCTTTTTTTAATACTATACTTTTTGGTGTATAGTTAATTGCCATTTGGCATTAATGTCATTGCAGGTGAATGTTAGAAGGGGACTAGAAAGTGTTAGTGCTTTTAAGCCTGCAGAAAATGTTAGGGCTCTACCAAGAAGCCCATGGTCAGGATGAAAAGAGATAGGCTTGGATGTGAATCCTGATGACTGATTTTTTCTTCTCTTAAAGATCTGACAAGATGCCATGCTTTTAAACTTTCTCAGCTTCCAAGTTTTCTTATGTGTCAATGGGATAATGCCCTTGTGGAGGGTTTATGTAATACATTAAGCCTGGTGTTCAGAGGGCTAGAATGGGGGGTGATGCACAGTTGGCCTGCGTTGAGTGATGGAGAGATACTAATGTGACAACCCTTTCTCCAGTGGGTGTGCAGGTAGGCATGCTGTCCATGTGGACAGTGTAGAGTGACAGTGGCTTCCTAGAGCAACTGCATGCAGGCCCACAGGTGATGGGCCAGGACTACTGTGGTGAGGGGCAGGAATGGCTTCATCCACCTAGTTCTCTTCAGCACTGGGGGTGTTTCTTTGGCACTTCAGCTTTGATTCTTCTGGACCTCATTCACAGGGCCCAGTTAAAGTTGGTCAGAAAATCTTGATCAGTTTTTAGCTGTAGACTCCAGAATGCTCCATGAATACTTCCTGCCAGTCACTAGAAACATTTGAG
>NW_007133938.1:0-821 GCF_000164805.1 Carlito syrichta | reverse complement strand
ACTACTGTGGTGAGGGGCAGGAATGGCTTCATCCACCTAGTTCTTTTCAGCACTGGGGGTGTTTCTTTGGCACTTCAGCTTTGATTCTTCTGGACCTCATTCACAGGGCCCAGTTAAAGTTGGTCAGAAAATCTTGATCAGTTTTTAGCTGTAGACTCCAGAATGCTCCATGAATACTTCCTGCCAGTCACTAGAAACATTTGAGGTGTTACTTTCCTGGAATATTAGGGACTGGTTGTAGACATCTATTTGTGATTTAGGATTTTATTCAGATTCTTTGGAATTTCTTTTTACATGTTTATCACAAATCTGAACAGATTCCACTTAGAAATCTGGGATGCACAGATAAGTGACTGTTTTGATTTATATCTATTTACTTTATATTTGTGTTATTTATTCATTTTTTTGAGTTGGGAATTTCACTGTGTTGCCCAGACTGTGGAGTACAGTGGTATGATCAGGGCTAACTGCAGCCTTGACCTCCTGGACCTAGGTGATCATTCTGCCTCAGCTTCTCAGTAGCTGGGAGAACAGGTGTCCGCCACCACACAGAATTAATTTTTTTGATTTTTGTGTAGAGACTACTCTTACTATGTTACCCAGGCTGGTCTCAAGCGATCCTCCCACCTCAGCCTCCCAGAGTTCTGGGATTAGAGGCATGAGCCACTGTACCTGGTCTTCTTTTTTGATTTTTAACAATTTATTGTTTGCATGTTTAAAGGGATCATTTACCAGAAAAGGTGTTTCTAGCTGAAGCACTTTGCAAATAATTTTTTCTTTGCATTAATAGATGTATCTTTGTAATAAATTTGGAATTTCTG
>NW_007133937.1:0-831 GCF_000164805.1 Carlito syrichta | reverse complement strand
TAATGACCTAGAATTTTTTTTAAAAAATCATGTTAGGGTAGTTGGAGGGTAACTATAAGCAAAAAGGGACAAGAAGCCACCTTAATTGTATTTCTTTAACTGGATGTAGGAAACCAGTTTATAAAAAGATGTCATATTTTCAGATGTATTTTTGTTTGCAGTTTTGTCAATAAAATGCTCTTCTTAATTTGGACTCTGGATAAGAGTTGAAACTATAAGAGAATGGTGTAATCGCATTTTATAAAGTGTAGTAATTTAAGCCTGAGAAAGGATGCTGCAGAGATTATTTGTAAACAATAGCCTTCTGACAATTGCAGCCCAAATCTTTGATTTATCTTCATGATATTACCATTTGTTTAAAGTCAGCAGAATTCAACACTGCTGAGGCATTAAGAAACCACACATTTTCCTAGGGAGCACAGCCCCTGGGGGTCCAAAGTTGATTTTATTTTGGAATCTTGGTCACCTGTGATCTGTTTGACAAGTTTGTTTTGTTTTGTTTTAAAGGTAAAAAGAACACCATGACTTGATGGTACAATTGGTTGGGATGAATTTTAAATTATACCTTTGTTGCCTGTAGTATCTTAAAATATCTTAATAAGTTCAAGAGGTCTCCTCACATTTACTTTGTTAAAACAACATTCTTTATATAATGGTTTCGGGCATGTGTTGTGACAGAGTTTTCTTTATTTTCGTATGAACAAGTTTGGTTGGTAAAGGACTGTAAAGTAAAAACTAGTTGAGTGAGTTCTGGGTTAATGTCATCATTTCATACAAGAAAGGGCTTCTCAAAAAAGAAATCAGAGTGAATTGATATTTTCCCTCTGAATT
>NW_007133936.1:0-823 GCF_000164805.1 Carlito syrichta | reverse complement strand
ATACAGTTGATCTTTGCACAACTCCAGGGTTTAGGGTGGTGACCCTCCACACAGTCCAAAATCTCTGTATAATGTTTGACTCCTTGAAAACATAACTCCTAGCAACCTACTGTAGACCAGAAGCCTTACCAGTAATGTAAACCTCAAATTAACACATATTTTGTATTTTATATGTGTTGTATACTGTATTCTTTCAAAAGAGTAAGCTAGAGAAAATCAAATGTTATTGAGAAAAATCATAAGAAAGAAAAAAATAGACTGTTCATTAAGAGGCAGTGAATCAATATAAAGGTTTTCATCCTTCCTGTCTTCTCGTTGTGTAGGCTGAGGAAGAGGAGGGTTGGTCTTACAGTCTCATGCATGGCAGAGGCAGAAGAAAATCCACATATAAGGGGACCTGTACAGTTCAAACTCATTCAAAGGTCAGCTGTGTGCATCTTCTTTCATCAGGCTCTAAATTACTATTGTCAAACATATAAATCTTTGAATTACAAGTAAATTGCACACACTGTGTTAAGTTAACTTAGACCAAACTTAGGATGCATTTGGGAAAAGTTTGAATGAAATGTTAAAAAAACTACCTTAGGTTATAGGCAGAAAGATGATAATAGCTGGGATCAGATGCAACATCTTAGGATGGCTAATACTGGGAGTCTGATTCAGTTTCAGTCACATTATAGAATGTGTTTATTAGAATTATTTAATATGCCTGTTAATTATAATAGCTTGCAGATGCATCGTCTTAGGATGGCTAATACTGGGAGTCTGATTCAGTTTCAGTCACATTAGAGAATGTGTGTATTAGAATTATTTAATATGCCTG
>NW_007133935.1:0-954 GCF_000164805.1 Carlito syrichta | reverse complement strand
TATAGGCAGAAAGATGGTATAGCTGGGATCAGATGCATCATCTAGGATGGCTAATACTGGGAGTCTGATTCAGTTTCAGTCACATTATAGAATGTGTTTATTAGAATTATTTAATATGCCTGTTAATTATAATAGCTTGCAGATGCATCGTCTTAGGATGGCTAATACTGGGAGTCTGATTCAGTTTCAGTCACATTAGAGAATGTGTGTATTAGAATTATTTAATATGCCTGTTAATTATAATAGTTTGCTTAAGTAATGGCCTTTAGGTATGACATTTGGTCGCTTTATGAACACATTGCCCTAAACCTGTGTCCCACAGGAGGAGATACAGCAGTTTAGTATGACATTGAAGCATCCTTGTAGAAATCATTTATTTACTCAAAACATAAAATTAAAGTTGTAAAAAGAAGAACTTGAATACTAACTCTTTTTGCCACTGTGTTCTGTTGTTTGATGTTTAGCCTTTTGTGGGAAAACTGAAATAACGGAAGCAGACATATTTAGGATGTCACTCATCATACATTCTTTTACCATTGTTTTTTAAAAACATATGAGGCATAAATTAGAAGTTTTGATTAGGTTGTGAATTTCAGAAATTTATCTTGGTCATGGTATCTTGAAGTTAAAAAGGATAAAGCATTTCATAAGGACCATTAACATTCTATTCCCTGCCTGTGGGCAAGATCAACTTTAAAATAGGTCTTGGATTCCCTCTCGTTTTAAATCAGGGTCTTTTTTATTTGTAGTATAAATAAGTTAGTCTCTTGATGCTGTGATTTTATTTATGCCATATATGAGAATATATATAATCCCTCTGCATGTGGTTATTTCACTAGATTTTGCTTGGGCATCTAGTCAGTATCTGGGTTTCATCATTGGGGCGGAAGTACTCATTGGCTTAAGCTTTCTGTGGGAGTTGAATGTGGTGTGTTCTGTTGACTATCAGCTCTG
>NW_007133934.1:0-1010 GCF_000164805.1 Carlito syrichta | reverse complement strand
AAGTAATGGCCTTTAGGTATGACATTGGTCGCTTATGAACACATTGCCCTAAACCTGTGTCCACAGGAGATACAGCAGTTTAGTATGACATTGAAGCATCCTTGTAGAAATCATTTATTTACTCAAAACATAAAATTAAAGTTGTAAAAAGAAGAACTTGAATACTAACTCTTTTTGCCACTGTGTTCTGTTGTTTGATGTTTAGCCTTTTGTGGGAAAACTGAAATAACGGAAGCAGACATATTTAGGATGTCACTCATCATACATTCTTTTACCATTGTTTTTTAAAAACATATGAGGCATAAATTAGAAGTTTTGATTAGGTTGTGAATTTCAGAAATTTATCTTGGTCATGGTATCTTGAAGTTAAAAAGGATAAAGCATTTCATAAGGACCATTAACATTCTATTCCCTGCCTGTGGGCAAGATCAACTTTAAAATAGGTCTTGGATTCCCTCTCGTTTTAAATCAGGGTCTTTTTTATTTGTAGTATAAATAAGTTAGTCTCTTGATGCTGTGATTTTATTTATGCCATATATGAGAATATATATAATCCCTCTGCATGTGGTTATTTCACTAGATTTTGCTTGGGCATCTAGTCAGTATCTGGGTTTCATCATTGGGGCGGAAGTACTCATTGGCTTAAGCTTTCTGTGGGAGTTGAATGTGGTGTGTTCTGTTGACTATCAGCTCTGTGTTCCCTTGGAGTGGGCAAAAGCAGTTCATGGCACAAATGACAGAAATAGTATGTTTGCCACTTTGTGCTGGCATGCAAACTTATCTCTTCTGTGTCCTTTTCTTAATGCTTTTTGGGGTTACTGTTTACTGAGAGTAAACATCTGGCTTACAAAATAAAAACTACTACCTCTGATCAGATGGGAAATTCCAGCTTTATTCTCCACCCCAGAGAAAGAAGATGTGGTCCTTACTGACTACTTGGAGGCTCCCACCCTAGATGTTAGTCATTCAGTTACTATATCTTGATATATACCCCGGATTTATGTGAGGGG
>NW_007133933.1:2282-4491 GCF_000164805.1 Carlito syrichta | reverse complement strand
GGTATCTCACCTCTGAGAAGGAAGTGACAGCACTGTGGCAGAAAACTGGGACTGGCAGCATCAGTATGCACTCACGGTTTTTAATGTATGCATACAGATGCATAGATAAGGACATAAAACTCTGTGAGTGTCTGTGTGCACACACATGCTCCAATAGGTACGTTGCCAGCATTATCTAGTGAGAGGAACTAGAAGCAGTGACATCCAGTAAGCCTGGAGCATAACTCATACCCAGATATTGGTTTCTTTTTTTTTTATTGGAGTCTCACTCTGTAGCCCAGGCTGGAGTACAGGGGCACACTCACAGCTACCCTAGCATCAATCTGCTGAGCTTAGGCAATCATTCCCCCTCAGCCTTTCAAGTAGCTAGAACTACAGGCACATGCTACCATGCCTGGCTATTTTTTTTATTTATTGTAGAAACAAGGTCTCACCAAGTTGCCCAGGCTGATCTCAAACCTGCTGGCTCAGGGAATTCACTTGCCTAGGCCTCCCAAAATGCTGGGATTACAGGCTGAGCCAACTGAGCCCAGTCCAGATCTTGGTTTCTAAAATAAGCCCAATGCCTTCAGAAAAATGGTGGATCCATGGCTGGGGCAAGAAGGAAAAATACAAGATACACTTAGAGCACTGTGAGGCACCAAAAAGTAAATCAGTGCTCACAAAATGTGGGGCACTATAAAAAGAAAGAACACACAAATTGGAATACAAATTCTCAACCAATGCTGGAATGATATGAGCAACAAAATAAGATTTTAACCCAAGAAGCAAAATAAATATCCAGGAATCCATGTAAATTGATAATTATATAATTAATAAAGGAAAAGAGGCAGTTCTTCCTTAATTGTAGAATTCCAATGAAGACATATGGTAGGAATGAGAACAAGAGAAAATCAACATTAAGGAAACACCACAGTAACTGCTGCCAGGAAGAAGCACTGACAGATGCAAAACTGGCCCATGAAAAGTATGATGCAACGGAATATCTGCAGTACCGCCCCACTTGACAAAGGTCTTAATTATAAAAGAATTATTGCTTACTGTAATACTACAAGGTCAAATTAACATTTATTAATTACAAGGAAAAAACAAGTAACTTCACAATGGAAAAATCTGGCAGAAACCATATTAACCAAGTGATCACATTAGTATGTCCTAAGACATACTAATCATGAGCAAATATCTGACAAACCCAAACTGAGGGATAGTCTGAGAAGTAACTAGCCAGTACTCTTCAAATGTGTGACTATCATAAATGGTGGTGTGGGGCAGGTGATTGGGGAACTTACTTAACTGATGGGGGGAGACAAAGACATGATAACTAAATCCAAGGTGGAATTCTATCCTGGACCAGGAAAACGTTATTTTATAAATGTGAGTATCCCTGTTCTGATAAGATGATGCCATGGTTACATAAGATGCTAACATTAGGGGACACTGGGCATAGAACATCCAGAAATCCTTGAAGGACCTTATGTTAAGTCTAAGGTGACATCAATTAGCAATACTGACATCACTTTAGAAGATTTTAGAGAAACCTTTAAAAGGAAAGCTAATCATTCTCCCCTAGCTGAATTTGCATCCAACGACTAAACAATTACACCTGAATTATATTGCCACTCTGGAAAGAACTGGGAATTCTTTGATCATGGAGTTAAAATGAGGGCATAATACTCCATCTACAGACACATTCATTTGTATGAACTATTCTAGGTCCTGACAGAAATCTGGTACAAGGATGAGGGAAGAGAGTGTTCTATCACCTACATATTTTTAAACCTGTCCATTTTGGTGTTACCCTACATTAAACATTTCACTACTGTTTAATAAAGACTTCAACTAGCAATACTTTTACTATTAGTAACACAGTAAAGCAGTAAAGAGAAAGAAGCATTTACAAAACCTGTGGGCCACCTTTGTTAAAGATGTCACTTGCCTTGGAAACTCTGCCACAAACCCAGTACACAAGTGGAGTAGCAAGTGGTGGATTTCTTCTCCTAGCACCTCCCTTTGGCCAACAATGCTCATTTCACAAAGCAATTATCTGGTGAGCTTATTTGGACAGGCTATAGCAAATCAAACCATTATGTAATCAAAGACATGATCAGGGCATCCTCCACACCCTTTGCTTACTGACCCACTGACTTCAGGCACAATGCGAGTGGGAGCCCGTGATGGTTTATGACTTATACAGTGTAATTTCATTAAC
>NW_007133933.1:0-860 GCF_000164805.1 Carlito syrichta | reverse complement strand
CATTTGGGGCCAGGTTATTCTTGAAGGGAGAGTACTGTTTTATTGCAGAATGTTTACCAGCATCCTTGGTCTACACCCACCACATGCTAGTAGCATCCCCCTTCCCCTTTGACCCTTTGACAACGAAAAATGTCTCTGGACATTGCCAAATGTCCCTGGGAACACAATCATCTCCAGGTGAGAACTACTAAACTAGAGGGAGAAGCCAGCATTTTCATTCCATAAAAATTAGGTATGCCCCAGGCTCTGTTCAAGTTGAGTAAGGAACAGACTAGAGGTCTCTGCGCTGAAGAGCTCACTTTGAACTCTGGTGTTTGATTTAAAACCTCTCCACACAGTACCGTAAGATCACACCATGCAAGTGGATTGCCTGACCCTGCGGGTTCAAGACCAACCCAGGCAATTTGGTGAGATCTTGTCTCTACAATAAAATAAAAAATTAGCTATCCATGGGAGCATGCACCTGTATTTCTGGCAACTTGGAAAGCTTAGGAAGAAGGAAGAAGGCTCCAGTGAGCCCAGCTGGTTGACCTGGGGTGACCATGTTGTATCACTGAACTCCAGCCTGGGTGACGAAGTGAGACTCCAACTCAAAAAAAAAAAAAACCCGCCATGACACTCTGACCTACATACTCCCTCTGGTCCACCCCCAGTCAACTCACTCCACCAGCCATCATCCATTCACAGCTTTTGGTGGCTTGACATCTTGTCCTTGTTTTCATTCAACCTTTGCAGTCATCCCCTGTATCTAGTCACTGCCCATGTCCTGCTGCTGGGCTAGCCTCAGAGCAAAATATCTCTCTCATCCATACTCAACACTTTAATACAGATACATACGTACCTCCTCTTATTGCCTTCTA
>NW_007133932.1:0-798 GCF_000164805.1 Carlito syrichta | reverse complement strand
TTAAATCAAACACCAGAGTTCAAAGTGAGCTCTTCAGCGGAGACCTCTAGTCTGTTCCTTACTCAACTTGAACAGAGCCTGGGGCATACCTAATTTTTATGGAATGAAAATGTTGGCTTCTCCCTCTAGTTTAGTAGTTCTCACCTGGAGATGATTGTGTTCCCAGGGACATTTGGCAATGTCCAGAGACATTTTTCGTTGTCAAAGGGTCAAAGGGGAAGGGGGATGCTGCTAGCATGTGGTGGGTAGAGACCAAGGATGCTGGTAAACATTCTGCAATAAAACAGTACTCTCCCTTCAAGAATAACCTGGCCCCAAATGTCAGTGGGACCCAGACTGAGAAGCACGGTTCTAACCAAAAGCAAGAAAGGGAACTCCTAAGCTTTGGTTTCCTCACTTGTCAGGAGATGCTGACTCTCCACAAGTTTGTGAGGGTGAGACAGGGTGAGGTGTGCCAAGTGTTTTCCAGGAAAGAGCTGGCAGGCACATGCTTATCACCTTACCCTGCCTGACAAACAATTTAGGGAAATCATTTTTGGTCTTTTAACTTCTACTTCAAGGCTTCACTTGTTTTTCTGATTGATGAGTGGGATGCTTAGGGACATACAGTAGCTTGTGTAATCAAACGCTTTTCTCATATTTTTATCAAATTATGATTTTCAGTATACTTTAGTTTGGGTTTTTAGTGTTTGATGATTTAGTATTTAGTGTTTTATCAGTAGACAAAAATGTTGAAAGCTAGACTGAAAGATTTAACTGCTAATCAATAAAGTTAAACCCTCACTTTTACTTTTTAGC
>NW_007133931.1:0-1131 GCF_000164805.1 Carlito syrichta | reverse complement strand
CTCTTCAGCGCAGAGACCTCTAGTCTGTTCCTTACTCAACTTGAACAGAGCCTGGGGCATACCTAATTTTTATGGAATGAAAATGCTGGCTTCTCCCTCTAGTTTAGTAGTTCTCACCTGGAGATGATTGTGTTCCCAGGGACATTTGGCAATGTCCAGAGACATTTTTCATTGTCAAAGGGTCAAAGGGGAAGGGGGATGCTACTAGCATGTGGTGGGTAGAGACCAAGGATGCTGGTAAACATTCTGCAATAAAACAGTACTCTCCCTTCAAGAATAACCTGGCCCCAAATGTCAGTGGGGCCCAGACTGAGAAGTACGGTTCTAACCAAAAGCAAGAAAGGGCACTCCTAAGCTTTGGTTTCCTCACTTGTCAGGAGAAACTGACTCTCCACAAGTTTGTGAGGGTGAGACAGGGTGAGGTGTGCCAAGTGTTTTCCAGGAAAGAGCTGGCAGGCACATGCTTATCACCTTACCCTGCCTGACAAACAATTTAGGGAAATCACTTTTGGTCTTTTAACTTCTACTTCAAGGCTTCACTTGTTTTTCTGATTGATGAGTGGGA
This sequence comes from Carlito syrichta, assembly GCF_000164805.1. Classification (NCBI taxonomy): domain Eukaryota; kingdom Metazoa; phylum Chordata; class Mammalia; order Primates; family Tarsiidae; genus Carlito; species Carlito syrichta. Next base: position 566 of record NW_007133931.1, on the reverse strand, counting down.
TGCTTAGGGACATACAGTAGCTTGTGTAATCAAACGCTTTTCTCATATTTTTATCAAATTATGATTTTCAGTATACTTTAGTTTGGGTTTTTAGTGTTTGATGATTTAGTATTTAGTGTTTTATCAGTAGACCAAAATGTTGAAAGCTAGACTGAAAGATTTAACTGCTAATCAATAAAGTTAAACCCTCACTTTTACTTTTTAGCCTGAAATACATTTTAAGTATTATCTGTTGTTCCAAAGACTGTTACTGTTTTAAAGTAACTTGACTGTTTGAAATCAAGACTGAATTGTTCTGAATTACTTCTTTTGCAAATTACCAGACCTCCTGTGTTTGTGTTGCCCTATTCCCCTTTAAGGGAATTAAAAAATTTCCAAGTAGACACCTTCCTGAAGTGAGAACTCCTAAGATGGGCTTATCAGAGTCTTGATTTGGTGACTTTCTTTTTCTTGTTAAATACCTTGTTACCTTGTGAGCTGTGAATTGTTGCCAGTAGTTCTTTCACTGATCTTAGGGACAGGACCACCTGTGTTTTCATTTCTTGTTCTTTCTTCCTTCCTTCCTT
>NW_007133930.1:0-392 GCF_000164805.1 Carlito syrichta | reverse complement strand
ATAGGAGGGACAGTCATTAAGGCAACCATCACAGAGGAGGGACAATCACTGGGACAGCCATAACAGAAGAGGGCCAGTCACTGGGGAACCCATCACAGAGGAAGCTTAGTACTGGATACCGAACAAAAGAAGGTATAGTCGCTGGAGTACCTATAATAGAGGCGAGTCGGTCACTGGGCAACCCATCACAGAGGCGAGCCAGTCATGGGGTCACCCCGCACAAAGGAGGGCTAGTAACTGGGGCACCCATTATATATCATACAGGAGTCCCAGTCACTGGGGCACCCAAAATTAAGGCGGGCCAGTCACCAAGACTCACATCATAAGGGAAGGCTAGTCACTGGTGCACTCCTCATATATGAAGCCACTCACTGGTACACCATTCACAGAGG
>NW_007133929.1:0-4253 GCF_000164805.1 Carlito syrichta | reverse complement strand
AAGAGGAGGGCCAGTCAATGAGGTACCCAACACAGAGGAAGAATACTCACTGAGGCACCCATCAGAGAGGAGAGACAGTCACTGGGTCACCAATCATGGAGGAGGCCCAGTTACTAGATTACCCATCACAGAGGAGAGCCAGTCATTTAGGCACCCATCATAGTGGAGAACCAGTCATTTGGCCAGCCAACACAGTCAATGGGAAAAATATTATGAAGGAGGCACAGTCACTGGGACATCCATCATGAAGGAGGGCCAGTAAGTAGTGCACCCATTATGGAGAAGGCCCAGTAAATAGGACACCTATTACAGAAGAGGGCTAGTCACTGGTGAAAGCATTATGGAGAATAATTAGTCACTGGAGCACCAATCACAGAGGAGGCCCAGTCACCGCATCACCCATTATGGAGCAGGCTCAGTTCTGAGGCACACATCACATAAGAAGGCTAGTCACTCTGGCACATAAAACAGAGGAGAGTCAGTCACTGGGAAAACAATCACAGAGGAAAGTCAGACACTGAGAAACCCAAAGCAAATTAAGCTAGTCACTGGGGCACCCACTACAAAGAAAAGCCAGTCACTGAGGCATACATCACAGAGGAAGGCCAATCACTGATGCACCCATCACAGAGGAGGGCTAGTCACTAGGGAACCCATTAAGAGGAGGCTCAGTCACTGGGTCTCCAATTACAAAGCAGGGCATTTCTCTGGGCCACCCATCACAGAGTAGGCCCAATCAATGTGGTACCAATCGCAGTGGAGGGCTAGTAATTGGGGAACCCATCACAGATGAGGCACAGGCAATAAGGCACCAATCACAGAGCAGGGTAACTCATGAAAGCACCCATTAAGAGAAGAACCATTCACTGGGGCACAAACTACAAGGCAGCCCAGTCACTGGGACACCCATAAAGAAAGAGGACAAGTCACTTGGGCACCCATCATAGAGGACAGCCAGAAAATGAGGCACCTATGACAGAGGAGGGCCAGTCACTGAGCCACATAACACAGAGGATGCCCAGTTACTGGAGCACCTATTAGAAGAAGGGTCAATCACTGGAGCACTGATAAAAGAGACAGCCGACTTACTGAGTTACCCATTACAAAGGAGGCCTAGACACTAGGGCACTGATCAAGAGGAAGAAAAGGCACTGGGGCATCCATTAAAGAGGTCAAGTAGTCACTGAGACACCCATCACAGAGTAGGACCAGTCTCTGGGTAGCCATCATGGAGTAAGGCTAATGACTGTGGCACCCATCACAGAGGAAAGTCAGTAACTTGGGCACCCATTATGGAGCATGATCAATCACTGGGGTATCCATCAAAGAGGAAGGCCAGTAACTGTGGGGCACCCACCACAGAGAAGGCAAGTCAAAGAGACACCCATTTTGGAGGAGAGACAGTCAATGGAAAAACAGTCAAAGATTTGGGCACCCATTATGAAGGAAGCCCAATCACTGGGACTTCCATCACAAAGGAGGGCCTTTCACTAGAGCACCCATCACAGAAGAGAGTCAGTCACTGGGACACCCTTCACAGAGGAGAATCAGCCATTGAGGCATCCATCACAGAGGAGCCCAGTCACTGGGACACATATAACAGTGAAGGGCCAGTCTCTGAGATACCACCACAGATGAGGGTCAGTTACTGGAACACCAATTAGAGATGATAACCAGTCACTGGTGCTTCAATCACAGAGAAGGAATAGTCAATAAAGATTGTAAAAGTAGGGCATGTCAGTGGGATACTCGTCACAGTGGAGGGTAAGTCACTAGGGAACCATTATGGGGGAGAGTCAGTCATTGGCACACCAATCACTGAGGAGGCACAGTCACTGGGGCACCCATAATGGAGGATGGCTTGTTACTAGAATACCCATTATCTAGGAGACCCTGTCACTGGGACAGCAATCACTGAGAAAAGTTAGTCACTTTACCACCATTTACAGAGGATAGCCAGTTACTGAGGCCACTATCACAGAGGAGGGGGAGTCACTGAAGCACACATCACAGAGATGTTCCTGTCACTGAAGTACCCAGTGGAAGTAGTGCCCATCATTAAAGCACTGATCACTGAGAAGGGACTGTCACAGGGGCACCCATCCCAGAAGAGGTCCAGTCACTGAGGCTTCAATCACAGAGGAGGGCTAGTCACTGGGACACAAATCACAGAGGTGGGCCAGGCACAGGGCACACCTCAAAGAGAGGGCTAGTCCCTGGGCACAAAACACAGAGGAGAGCCAGTCAACTGAGGCACCCATCACTGAGGAAGGCAGAACACTAGGACTGCCATCACAAATTAGGAGCACTCAAAGGTGCATCACATCTGGTCACTGGGTACTCATCACAGAATAGGACAGTCACTGGGACAGCAATCACAGAAGAGGGCTGTCACTGGGGTACCCATCACAGAGGAAGGTCAGTCACTGTGGTAGCCATCACAGAAGAGGCACAGTCACTGTGGCACCTATTATGGAGGAGAACCAGTCACTGAGGCACCCATCACAGAAAGCCAGTCACTGGGGCACCAAACAAAGAAGAGTCCCAACCACTGGGGAACCCATCACTGAGAAGAGCCAGTCAATGAGGCATCCATCACAAATAAGGGCCAGTCACTTGGACGACTATCACAGAAGAGATCCTGTCACTGGGCATCCATCAAAGAGGAGAGTCAGTCCCTAGGCACTCATCACAAAGAAGAGGTAGTCACTGGGGCACACATCACAGAGGATGGCCAGTCAATGAGGCACCCATCACAGAGCAGGCCAGTCATGGGGGCAGCTTCTATAGAGGAGGACTACTCACTGGGACACCCACACAGAGGACTTTTTCACTGTGCCAATGATAACAGAGGAGGGCCTGTCACTGGGGCACCCATTATAGAGGAGGCCCAGTCACTGCAGCATCTAATAAAGAGGAGAACCAGTCACTGAGCTACCCATGACATAGAAGAAAGTCACTGGAATACTATTTATGGAAGAGACTCACTTACTAGACACACATCACAGGGTCAGGTTAGTCACTGGAGCACCCAATTTGGAGGAAGGCTAGTCACTGGGGTAGCAATCCCAGAGGAGACTCAGTCAATAAAACACCTATTACTGAGGGGAACCAGTCAATGGGATACCAATCACAGAGGAAGGGCAGTCACTGGGGCACACATTATGGAGGAGGTCCATAAACTGGGGCACTCATCAGAGGAAGGCTAGTCACTGGGGCACCCATTTTTGATGAGACTGAGTTGCTAGGACACCCATCAGAATGAGGGCTAGTTAAGATGGCACCCATCACAAAGGAGGGGTAGTCACTGGGACACCTATCATGTATGAAGGCAAATGGTTCACCAATCACCAGGGATGCCCAGGTAAGAGGACACAAGTTAAGGAGAAGTACCAGTCACTGGGTAACCAATCATAAAAGAGGCCCAGTAACTGGAGTACCCATACTGAAGAAGGAACAGTCACTGTAACACCCATCACAGAGGAGATCTAGTCATTGGGGCACTCATCACATATTAAGGCAAGTGACTGTGGCACAAATAAAAGTGGAAGACTAGCCACTGGAGTACACATTGTGGAGGAGAACTAGTTGCTGAGACACCAGCCACAAAGGAGGGCCGGTCACTGCAACACACAATATAGAGGAGGCCAAGCAACTGGAACACTCATCACAGAGGGGGGCAAGTCACTGGGGAAACCATTATGGAGGAGGACCAAAAACCTGGACATCAATCCCATAGGAGGCTCAGTCACTGGGGCACACATAATTCAGTAGGTCCAGTCACTGGGACACCGATCACAGAGGAAGACCAGTCACTGAGGCAACCATTATGGAGGAAGGCCAGTCACTGGATAAACCTTTGCAGAGAAGGGTTAGTCAATGGGGATACCATTACGCAGAGGTGGGCCAGTCACTGGAGCAACAAGCACAGAAGATGTTTAATCACTAGGGTTTCCATTATGGATGAGGACTAGTTTTGGGGCACTGATCACAAAGGAGGGCCAGTCACTGGTTCACCCATCACAAGGCAGGGCCACTCACTGTGCCACTCAATACAGAGGAGAGCCAGTCCCAGGGACACCTATCACAGAGGAGGGCAAGTCACCAGGCCATCCATTATGGATGAGTGCCAGTCACTAGGGAACCAATCATAGAGGAGGGTCAGTCACTGAGAAACCCTTCACAAAGAATGCCAGTCACTGTGGCATCCATCACAGAGGAGTGCCAGTCACTCGGGCACATATGATAGTTGA
>NW_007133928.1:0-791 GCF_000164805.1 Carlito syrichta | reverse complement strand
GCCCAGTTACCAGGACACACATCACAGAGCAGGGCTACGAACTGGGGCACCCATCATATATGAATGCTAGTCACTAGGGCACCAATGAAAGAGGGGCAGTCACTGCTGTAGGCAAAATGGAGGAGGCCCACTCTCTGAGATACTCTTCACTTAAAAAGGTTAGTCACTGGGGCATGCATCCTATATAAAGGCCAGTCATCATCACCAATCACAGAAGAGACAGTCACTGGGTCACTAAGAGGAGGACCAGTCACTTGGGAACCCATCACAGAGTAGGCTGAATCACTGGGGCACTAATCACAGAGAAGTCTAGTCACTGGAGCACATATTATAGAGAATGGACAGTCACTAGGGCACAAATCACTAAGGAGAGCCAGTCACTTGGCCAGCCATCACAGAGAAGAGCCACATACTGGGGCACTCATCACAGGGGAGGGCCAATCACTGGGGCACCCATCACAGAGGAGGCTCAGTCACTGTGGTACAGAGTAGGGCTTGTCAGTGGGGAGCCCATCAGAGATGATGCACATTCACTGAAGCACATATCACAAAGGAGAGACAGTCACTGAGGCACACATCACAGAGGAGGGCTATTTACTTGGGCACCCATTAGTAGGAGGCCCCGTCATTTTGGTCAACCATCAAAGAGAAGGGGCGCTAGTCACTTGACCACCTATTACAAAGGAGACGCAATCACAGAGGCACCTATCACAGAAGTGGGTCAGTCTCTGAGACACCCATCACAGAGGAGCCCAGTCACTCTGACACCCATTAGAAAGACAGCCAATCAC
>NW_007133927.1:0-758 GCF_000164805.1 Carlito syrichta | reverse complement strand
CCCATCATATACGAATGCTAGTCACTAGAGCACCAATCAAAGAGGAGCAGTCACTGCTGTACCCAAAATGGAGGAGGCCCACTCTCTGAGATACTCATCACTTAAGAAGGTTAGTCACTGGGGCATGCATCCTATATAAAGGCCAGTCATCATCACCAATCACAGAAGAGACAGTCACTGGGTCACTAAGAGGAGGACCAGTCACTTGGGAACCCATCACAGAGTAGGCTGAATCACTGGGGCACTAATCACAGAGAAGTGTAGTCACTGGAGCACATATTATAGCGCATGGACAGTCACTAGGGCACAAATCACTGAGGAGAGCCAGTCACTTGGCCAGCCATCACAGAGAAGAGCCACATACTGGGGCACTCATCACAGGTGAGGGCCAATCACTGGGGCACCCATCACAGAGGAGGCTCAGTCACTGTGGTACAGAGTAGGGCTTGTCAGTGGGGAGCCCATCAGAGATGATGCACATTCACTGAAGCACATATCACAAAGGAGAGACAGTCACTGAGGCACACATCACAGAGGAGGGCTATTTACTTGGGCACCCATTAGTAGGAGGCCCCATCATTTTGGTCAACCATCAAAGAGAAGGGGGCGCTAGTCACTTGACCACCTATTACAAAGGAGATGCAATCACAGAGGCACCTATCACAGAAGCGGGTCAGTCTCTGAGACACCCATCACAGAGGAGGCCCAGTCACTTTGACACCCATTAGAAAGACAGCCAATCACTGGAGCACTGATCG
>NW_007133926.1:0-362 GCF_000164805.1 Carlito syrichta | reverse complement strand
ACACATCACAGAGGAGAGCCAGTAACTGAGGCCCATGTTGTGGAGGAAGGCCAATCACTAGGGCACCCATCACAGAGGTCCAGTCACTGGGGCACCCATCACAGAGGAAGGCAAGTCAATGGGGCACCCATTTGGGAGGAGGACCAGTCACTGGCACACCCATCACAGATGTGGGCTAGTCACTGGGGCACCCATTATGGAGAAGGTGCAGTCACTGGAACTCCCATCACAAAAGAGGGCCAGTCACTGGGGCACCCATTACAGAGGGCTAGTCACTGGAGCACCCTACATAGAACATGCCTGTCACAGAGGAGAGGTAATCACTGGGTCAGTCATCACAGAAGAGGGCCATTTAATGGGCA
>NW_007133925.1:0-409 GCF_000164805.1 Carlito syrichta | reverse complement strand
AAAAGAGAAGGGCCAGTCAGTGGGGAAACCATCACAGAAAAAGGCTAGTTGCTGGGGCACATGTTACAGAGGGGCAAAAGTCACTGGGGCACCCATTAGGGGAGTTATTGGGGAATCCCTCACAGATCAGACCCAGTCACTGGGGCATCCATCACAGAGGCACTGGGTCACACATCACAGAAGAGGGCCAGTCACTGGAGTACCCATCACAGTGGAGGACCAGTAACTGGGGAATGCATCACAAAGGAGGATCAGACACTGACATAATTTTCACAGAAGAAGGCCAGTCACTGGGGCGCACATCACAGAGAAGGACCAGTCAATGGGGCACCCATTACACAGGAGGCTAAGTCACTGTAGCATCTCTCACAGAGAAGAGCCAGTCACTGACACCCATCAGAGTGGACAG
>NW_007133924.1:0-6320 GCF_000164805.1 Carlito syrichta | reverse complement strand
CTGCCTTACCTTCCTAAGACACAACAATATTGAAATGAGGCTATTAAAAACACTACAATGCCCTCTAGCTGTTCAAGTAAAATGGAGAGTCCTATACCTTTTGCTTTCAATCAAAAGCTAGAAATGTTTTGTGAGGAAGGTGTATGAATAGCTGAGATAAGTCAAAAGCTAGGCCTTTGTACCACATATTAGCCAAACTGTGAATGCAAAGGAAAAATCTTGAAGAAAATGAAAAGTGGTATTCCAGTAAACACAAAAATTATTTAAAAAAAAAAAAATCTTACTGCAGGTATAGAGAAACTGTCAGCAGTTTAGGTTAAAAAAAAAATAATAATAATCAAAATAATCACAAGATTCCCTTAAGGCAAAGCCTAATCCAGAGAAAGACCATAACTTCCTTCAGTTTTCTGAAGGCTGAGAGAGGTAAGGAAGTTGCAGAAGGAAAGTTTGAAGCTAGGAGAAGTTGGTTTATGATGTTGAGGGAAATAAGTTATCTCCATAACATGGAAGTGCAAGGTGAAGCAACAAGTGCTAGTGTAGAAGTTGCAGCAAGTTACCTAAAAAAAATCCAGCTAAGGCCAATAGCTAGAGAAAGGAAGTCAACACCTTTGAGGCTTCTCCTCAGAAAAAAAGCCTGGCGGGTTTCTGAGCAAGATAGTGATAAAACAGGTTGGAATGTGAGAGTCTGCAAAAGCAAGTTTCCATAAAGACTCTTCCATGAGTGGGTGTGTACTGGTGGGTGAGTGAAAGTCCATCTGAGGGGAAACTCGGGTTCATGGAACCAGGGCTCTACTCTGGAGTTGACTGCAACCCACCATTGCCCTGAGATTGCATAACTGGGTATGCAGGGTCATCTGCCACACTAGGGGCTCTCTTGAGACGAGGCAGCAGAGAACAACCACCCCTTACCACCTGGCACCCAGCCCAGGCCATCAGTGTAGCAGCAGACCGGGCACGAGCAAGAGGAACTGTGAAGAAGGCAGGTGGTGGAAATCTGGAAGAAAGGGCCAATGCCAGTGATGAGACACTGACAGGTGCCATCTTCTCAGTCCCAGGACTGGGCAGAGACCTGCACTGCCCCACACAGCTCCGCCCAGCCACCATCTTGGGACTTTACAATAAAAACTATAAAATACTGCTCAAAAATATCAAAGATGACATAAACAAATGAAAAAATATTCCATGCTCATGGATTGGAAGAATGAACACTGTTAAGATGTCCATCCTACCCAAGGCAATCTACAGATTAACACAATACCCATTAATTTACCATCAGCATTCTTCTCTGATCTAGAAATGGCAATACAGAAATTCATATGGAAATATAAACAACCACAAATAGCCAAAATAGTCCTCCTCAGTAAAACAACAACAACGGTCAACAAAAAAAACAAAGTGGGGAGGGATCACACTTCCATACTTTTAAGCTTTATTATAAAGCTACAACAATCAAAACAGCCTGTTATTGGTTACAAAAAGGCATACAGACCAGTGGAACAGGATAGAGATTCCAGAAGCAAAACCTCAATTTTCTCAACCAACTCATCATTGACAAAGCCTCCATCATCAACCACTGGCAAGAGGAGAACCTATTCAGTAAATAGTACTGGGAAAACTGACTGACCACAGGCAGAAACAAGATCCCTCCCTATCACCATACACAAAAATCAACTCTAAATGGATCAAAGACCTAAACATAAAACCTCAAACTATAAGAACCTTAGAAAATGCAGGAGACACCCTGATGGAAGCAAGTTATCTAAAAAAAATCCAGCTAAGGTTTGGAATTGGCAACCAATTTCTGATCAAACTCCAAAGAGCTCATGCCATAAGAGATAAGATTGACCAGTGGGAGCTCATCAAACTAAGAAGCTTCTGCAAAACCAAAGAAACCATTGAGGGAGTAGGGAGATAGCCCACAGACTGGAAAAAAAATATTTGTCATCTGTATATCTCACAAAGCCTAACATCTAGGATCCACAAGGAACTCAAATGTGCTGGAAATAAAAAAACAAACAGCCACATTACAAAGTGGGCAAAATATATGAATAGACAGTTCTTGAAAGAAGACATTGGAATAATCAAAAGATACATGAAAAAATGCTCAGCCTAACTAGTCATCAAAGAAATGCAAATTAATACCACACTGAGATACCACCTAACTCTAGTCAGGATGGCCATCATCAATAACTCAAAAAACAACAGATGCTGGAGAGGATGCAGCAAAAAGGGAACACTTCTAGTACATTGTTGGTGGGATCGTAAACTTGTATAGCCTCTGTGGAAAACAGTGTGGCAACTCCTAAAAGATCTAAAAGTTGACCTCCCATATGAGCCCACAATCCCACTACTGGGAATATACAACATAAGAACTGAAATCACTCTACAAAAAAGATACCTGCACATGCATGTTTATTGCAGCATTATTTACAATAGCAAAAACATGAAATCAACCATGCTGCCCATCAAAAGAGAAATGGATTTTAAAAAAATGTGGTTCATATACATGATGGAATATTATGCAGCCATAAAGGACAAAATTAAGAAATTCACAGCAACTTGGATGGACTTTGAGGCTATAATACAGAGTAACCTATCACAGAAACAAAAACTGAGTATCACATATTCTAACTCACAAGCAGACCTTGAACTACTATCATAATACTATAAGAAAGAGATTGGCAGTAGTGGCCAACTACCAGGGGAGGGCTGGGGTGGGACTGGCAGCAGTGGGACACTGCCAGGGGAAGGGGATGCACACCTTATCAACAAGGGTACCTGCATAACATTTGTATACCTAACGCTAAATTGAACCCCACATATTTAAAATTAAAACGAAAAAATCTTGAAGAGTCATACTTTTCAGAAAAAAAAAAGAAAAGATTTATTTCAAAATGTTAATGCTCATTGACAATGCATAGTCACTCAAAAGCTCAGATGGAGATTTTCAGGAAATTAACATTCTTTCCATACCTGCTAATATAACATTCATTCTACAGCACAAGGATCAAGAAGTAATTTCAACTTTCAAATTTCATTACTGAAGAAAAGCATTTCATAAGGTTATAGATGCCACAGACAGTAATTCTTCTGATGGATCTAGACAAAGTAAATTAAAAACCTCTGGAAAAAATTTATCATTCTAGATGCCATTAAAAGCATTTGGTTTCAGGAGAGGAAGTAAAAATATCAACATTCACAGAAATAATCTGATGCCAAACCTTATAGATGACTTTGAAGGGTTCAATTCTTCAGTGGAGGAAGTAACAGGAGATCTAGAAGAAATAGTAAAAGAAATAAAATTAGAAGTGATGCCTGAAGATGTGACAGAATTGCTAAATCCTCATGATCAAATGTAAATGACTGAAGAATTGCTTCTTAAGGATAAGTAAAGAAAGTGTTTTTTTTGAGATGGAATCTACTCGTAGTGGAGATGCTGTGAACACGTTGAAACAAATAATTTATATTATGGCATAAACTTAGTTGATAAACCAGTGGCAGCGTCTCAGAGAACTGACTGTAATTTTTGAAAGTTCTACTGAGGGTAAAATGTTATAAGACAGCATTGTGAGCTATATTTTCTGAAAGGACAAATCAATAATGTGGCACACTGTATTGATATTTTATTTGAAGAAATTGCCACAGCCATCTTAGCACTCAGCACTCAGTACCCTGATCAGGCAGCAGCCATAAACATCGAGTTAAGACCCTCACCAGAAAAATGATTAAGGTCCTCTGAAGGCTCAGATGATTGTTGGCATTGTATCCAAAGTTTTTTAAAATAAGGCATACACTTCATTCTAGACAAAAATGTCATGGCACACTTAATAGACTACATTATAGTGTAAACATAACTTTTATATGATTGGAAATCAACATTTCCTATGACTCATTTTACTGTGATATTCACTCTGTTGCAGTGGTCTGGATCTGAACCCAGAATATCTCCAAGAGTATGCCTATATCTCTTATTATACCTATTAATCATCTATATCTATCTATCTATCTATCTATCTATCTCTGGTTCTGTTTCTTTGGATAACCTTGACCAATGCATTTATATATAAGGTTATTTTCTGTCTCTACTATAGAATGATAGGAAAATAGTATGGTTTCGTCATATCTGTGTCCAAAGTGCCTAGGATAAAGCTTACATATTGTAAGCATTCAACAAAATATAAGTTACTTTGTAATGTAGCAGTAAGAAATTTTGACTATGACAGCTGACAGGAAAATTGACAGGATCTATTTCTTTTTTTCCAAACGTATTTTTTATTTTAAAATTGTGGAGTACAGTTAAGGGTTAGGTATACAAATATGCAGTGTTCAGGCACCCTTGTTGATAAGGGGTGACCCCCCCCGTCCCCAGACAGATATTGACTACCGTTAATCCCACCAACCTTCCCCTCCCTGACCACCCCCATAGTTTCCTGCCACTGTCAATCCTTTTCTTATAGTATTAAGATAGATGTTCAAGGTCCACTTATAAGCAAGAACATATGATACTCAGATCTTTGTCTCTGTAAGAGATCACTCAGTATTATAGATGCTAGTTCCATCCAGGTTGCTGTGAAATTCATGATTTTGTTCTTTTTTATGGCTGCATAGTATTCCATCATGTATATGTATCACATTTTTTAAATCCACTCATCTTTTGATGGACAGCATGGTTGGTTCCAGGTTCTTGCTATTGTGAACAATGCTGTGATAAACATACATGTGCAGGTATCTTTTTTATACAGTGATTTATACTGGGAATATACCCTGAAGAATTTATTTCTGGTAGCTTTTATTTTTCCTGTAAGGCAAAAACAGGGGTCATCTGCTCACAGTAAGGAGAAGGGCAGATGGATCAAACATCCGCTAGTGCAGAAGCTTTGAAGACCTTTTTGCACAAACCAGGAGGCAGGAGAAGGACAGTAGAATCACCAGTCTCTGCTAAGGGCTTATGTGAGGTTGGTCAATGTGAACTTTTAAAGTATTACCAAACTTTTCTGTTTTCTGATATCCTCCAACAGTGCTCAGCTGCCCTGAGGCAAATGAACACAAAGAAAACCCCACTGGGATCAACCAAGAATGCAGAAGGCAGCAGCTGATATGTGAAAAGCACAATGACTTCAAAGTTTTAGCAATCAGAATTCATTTAGTGCAGAGGAAAATTGTCAATACACCTCACAAAGCTCTGAAAGCCTGATTGTATAAGCACAGAGGGTACAATTGAGCTCACTGTGTGGGAAGGGCAACATGCTCAGGAGCTGAAGTCCCTTGAGCCATTTATGAGCTGTGTGATAACTGGCAAACTATCTAATCACTCTGAGTTGCAGCTTTTGCTTCTATAATTTGAAACATGTATGAAGAGTTGTTTTGAGGCTGGGAATTACAGTTACTAACCTGGGACAGTTATATAAGTAGAACACGCCATTCTAGTATAATATCAAATAAACAAAAGGCACGAATTCACAGAAAACCATAATGAGTCTGCACACAAGTTTTTAAAAATATAATTCCTTAGGTGTTGCATTTCAGCAGAAGAAAACACTGATGAAAATATTTTACACGATATTAAAGCACTGCTAAATATTGTGTGTGTGTGTATAAAAACAGAGTTCATTATCTCAGCATGATCCTGCAGTCAATAATTGCCACCATTCAGCCTTTGAGGCCAAAGAGTATAAAAGGGGCATTTTCAAATTTTTTACTTTTGGAGAGCATGAATGAGAGTGGAGAGAGAGAGAGAGGAGGGGGGGAGAGAGGGAGGGAGAGAGAGAGAGAGAGAGAGAAGAGAAGGGAGAGAGGGAGAGAGAGAGGGAGAGGGAGGACGGAGAGAGAGGGAGGAGAGAGAAGAGAGAGGTTCGTGATTTTACTTTTCAAAATAACAAGAGTTGGAGTAGAGAGAAGAGAGACGTTCCTGATTTTACTTTTCAAAATAACAAGAGTTGGGGGCACGTAGTTTTGAAAGACAAAAATCTACATTTACAATGAAAGTAACAGTTGTAATTTGTAGATTATAAATCAACTGTACCAAAATTATCTTATCAAGACCAGAAGAAGTGATGGCAGAAGTAAACGTGGAATAAATGTATACTGGACATGCATGAAATTACATCAATGGCTCATTTAATTCAAGCAGAAGTCTATGTTTTATCTTCCATCTTGTAGACATTAAAGCCTGTCCACCCTGATGAGCATTACCTGCTCTCTTTCTGTTATACAGACAGGCAGCCACAGAAATCCACGAACCAGTTAATGTAGGCATACGACATACTATCAAACATAAAATCTATTTTATAATTACCTTTAAAAAGCAGATATTAAACTTT